>NC_134491.1:44687905-44892299 GCF_040206685.1 Ascaphus truei | reverse complement strand
AGGAGAAGGGCTTTATACTAGGGAGGATGAAATCCTGCAAGATCCGAGCCAGGCGGGAAATTAAAACAAGGTTTTGCCTCATTTTTGGCCAGGCCCAGGCCATGGATACGAGCCTCAGAGTAAATTATTGATTGTAAGCTCCTCGGAGCACGGACTCCTCTTCCTAAATGTTACGTTTATGACTGAAGCACTTATTCCCATGAGCTGTTATTTGTATTATTTGTTATTTATATGATTATCACGTGTAGTACTTCTGTGAAGCGCTATGTACACTAATGGCGCTATATAGATAAAGACATACATACATTACCGATGTTCTGGGGGTCCCGAATCCAAGAATGCAGACCCGCTTATCTCTACACACAGCAAAGCATTTGTTTTTATAAATAAATGTTAATTTACTTATTATAATTCAAAAACTAGAAACAATTGCTGTAGGTTTCTGATACTATGCATTTAAGTGGTTAAAATGACTATTAAAGATATAATAGGTCTGGTTCAATCCCTTTATGTATATCATAAATGAACTGGGTCTTTCTATTGTGATTACTGTAAGAATAATGTGGGGGAAAAAACTGCTTTCAATTCATAATTGAATATTTTAGCCATTTATAATGGTGATCATAAGAAGAGAACTATAATTATTTAAGTTAAGAACAGCTGGGAGCTGACACCATTAATGTTACTCTCACTTAATTTATACTGCGAGCAATATGGCTGATTTCAAACACATTATACAAAAGCGCGCATTCAATTGTGAAAGCTTAGATCATGCAAAAAAGTCATACTGTATTCAGGTATTAAAGACAAGTCTCGGATGAAATAATTACAATGTCGGATCTTTAACCCTCTACAATTTAGGGAAAGGGATCTGCTAAAACCCCCAATTACAATACATTGTTTAGCTTCAAATCTTAAATACATTTCCATGACATTTTTCACATACTCCTGGTAATAACACCTACCACTTATACACGTCCGTTTCCACTGCTGCCCTCCATAATATGAGCATCTTCAAATGTATGTATATCTTTATTTATATATATAGCGCCATTAAAGTACATAACGCCTCACTCCAGTAATACACGTGACAATCATATAAATAACAAACAACACATAATGGGAAGAAGCGTTTCAGACATAAAAGTAACATTTGGGAAAAGGAGTCCCTGCTCCGAAGAGCTTAAAAGTCACAAGAACCTTTCTTCAGCCACCGTGTAACAGTTACAATCACATTGCTACACAAAATAAACATTTTACAAACATCTTCATTGGGATCACCCTCCTATATACATCTATATCACCACCCACATACAACACCTACATACCCACATCAGCTCAGACACATTTTTGCTGTTTAACTGATACCAAGGTGAGCGTTAATTTCAAGTCTCTTAAAATTCATGTTCTCGAATAGTTAGCTCCTAATTTGCCCATCGGAGAATAATTTAGGATATACAGTATATGTATCAATTTCTGTTTTTAGGGTCATCTTCCCTGTCCCTGTTGTCTGCATCCAAAACATCTGCCAAGAAGGATGTGGAGTTAAATGACTGTTCACACTATCTGCATTCATTGCATGGAAGCTGATTTACAAGTTACTTGCATGTGAGGGGATATTAATGGCTTTACCATGGTGAAGCCTGGGAGTTCTTCCCAATTAAAAATAAGATGTTTGCGACAGGATGTAGTGTAATAGGGCAGGGGTGGCCAACTCCAGCCCTCAAGGTCCACCAACAGGTCAGGTTTTCAGGAATCCCTACTTTAGCACAGGTGGCTCAATCAGTGGCTGTGTCACCTGTGCTGAAGCAGGTATATCCTCAAAACCTGACCTGTTGGTGGCCCTTGCGGACTGGGGTTGGCCACTCCTGTAATAGGGCTTGCTTTGGCGTTGTTCTCTTTGCTGATGCACATAGGGTATGAAGTTTGACGTGATAATGTATGTTGTGTGAGGTGAGCAAGCTGCGCTTTGTGGCGTTCATGACACCAGACACAAGCGGAAACTACAGCACAAGTTTAAGATGCATCAGGGTGCACTTTTACCCTTTATACTCAAATTAGCTTCATTTAAATAACTTACACCAGACACAAACATAAGGTGTTGATAAGGCCGCAGCACAATTTATTAAACCAGCATAACAACACATAACTCAGACCATTACCTACTGAAGTTAACCTCTCGCCTCCCAGCCAGAGAAACATCTATATATATATTTCTCAAACCGTTGTATCTATGTCTGCCTGTCTGTACTGTGTCTCCCTGTGTCTAGGAGCAATCACATTGGACCTTTGGCCCGTCACTCCGCCTCAGGCCAATGAGATGGCTCCCTTGGCCCGCCCGCCCCGGCACACCTCTCATTGGCCGGTCACACACAGACACACAGACACACAGACACACAGACCCCCTCTGGCCCTCCTCAACGGCTGCCCGTCTTTGCCCACCCACCCTCGCCCATCCACCCTCTCACCCCTCCGCCCTTCCCGGCGCTGGCCCGCAACAACGGAACCACCCCCTATCACCACTCCGCGGGACCTCCCAAAGATCACCCTCTCTCCCGGCGCTCACCCTCTCCCCCGGCGCACACCCTCTCCCCCGGCACTCACCCTCTCTCCCGGCGCTCCCTCTCACAGACCGCTCCCACTTCCCACCCTCCCCCCACCAAGAGCACGCTCTCTCCGCTCTCACCTTAAGGCCTAGAGGCCGCGCCCCCAGCTCACCATCCCCGAGAGCGCTCCTCCGGCTCTCTCAGTCGGGAGCTGTACGGGCCGGCTGCCCACGCCACCTCCTCATCTGAGCGTCTCAGCTCCGCCTCGCCGGGGGGAACGGAGACCGCCGAGGAACCCGAGGAGGAGGAGGGCGGCCGGTACCCGGAGGAAGAGGAGGAGGAGGGCGGCCGGTACCCGGAGGAAGAGGAGGAGCGCGGCCCGTGCGAGGTAAGTAAACGCAGGAGAAGAGATCTTTCACGCAACATCCCAGCCCTGCCTTTCACCCCCACCCCGGCCCTGCCCTTCAACCTCCCCCCCGGCCCTGCCCTTCACCCCCCCCCTGGCCCTGCCTTTCACCCCCACCCCACGGCCCTGCCCTTCACCCCCCCCCCCGGGCCTGCCCTTCACCCCCCCCCCCCGGCCCTGCCCTTCCCCACCCCCCGGCCCTGCCCTTCACCCCCCCCCCGGGCCTGCCCTTCACCCCCCCCCCCCGGCCCTGCCCTTCACCCCCCCCCCGGCCCTGCCCTTCACTCCCCCCCCTGGCCCTGCCCTTCACCCCCTCCGGCCCTGCCCTTCACCCCCTCCCCCACCCTCCCTGCCCTTCACCCGCACCCTCCCTGCCCTTCACCACCACCCACCCTGCCCTTCACCCAAACCCCCCCTGCCCTTCACCCCCATCCCCACCCCCCCTGCCCTTCACCCCCACCCTCCCTGCCCTTCACCACCACCCACCCCGCCCTTCACCCAAACCCCCCCTGCCCTTCACCCCCACCCCCCCTGCCCTTCACCCCCACCCTCCCTGCCCTTCACCCTCACCCTCCCTGCCCTTTACCCCCACCCTCCCTGCCTTTTACCCCCACCCTCCCTGCCCTTCGTCCCCTCCCTGCCCTTTGCCCCCTCCCTGCCCTTTGCCCCCTCCCTGCCCTTCGCCCCCTCCCTGCCCTTCACCCCTTCACCCCCTCCCTGCCCTTCGCCCCCTCCCTGCCCTTCGCCCCCTCCCTGCCCTTCGCCCCCTCCCTGCCCTTCGTCCCCTCCCTGCCCTTCGTCCCCTCCCTGCCCTTTGCCCCCTCCCTGCCCTTCGCCCCCTCCCTGCCCTTCGCCCCTTCACCCTCTCCCTGCCCTTCGCCCCCTCCCTGCCCTTCGCCCCTTCACCCCCTCCCTGCCCTTCGCCCACTCCCTGCCCTTCGCCCACTCCCTGCCCTTCGCCCCCTCCCTGCCCTTCGTCCCCTCCCTGCCCTTCGCCCCCTCCCTGCCCTTCACCCCCTCCCTGCCCTTTGCCCCCTCCCTGCCTTTCGCCCCTTTACCAGCTCCCTGCCCTTCGTCCCCTCCCTGCCCTTCGTCCCCTCCCTGCCCTTCGCCCCCTCCCTGCCCTTCGCCCCCTCCCTGCCCTTTGCCCCCTCCCTGCCCTTCGCCCCTTCACCCCCTCCCTGCCCTTTGCCCCCTCCCTGCCCTTCGTCCCCTCCCTGCCCTTCGCCCCTTCACCCCCTCCCTGCCCTTTGCCCCTTCCCTTTGCCCCTCCCCCTCCCTGCCCCTCCCCTCTCCCCCCTCCCTGCCCTTCTCCCCCTCTCCCCCCTCCCTGCCCTTCGCCCCTTCACCCCCTCCCTGCCCTTTGCCCCTTCCCTTTGCCCCTCCCCCTCCCTGCCCCTCCCCTCTCCCCCCTCCCTGCCCTTCTCCCCCTCTCCCCCCTCCCTGCCCTTCGCCCCCTCTCCCCACTCCCTGCCCTTCGCCCTCTCCCTGCCCTTCACCCCCTCCCTGCCCTTCGCCCCCTCTCCCCCCTCCCTGCCCTTCGCCCCCTCGCCCCCCTTCCTGCCCTTCGCCCCTTTGCCCCCTACCTGCCCTTCCCCACCCCTCCACGCCCCCCGCCCCAGCAATCACGGGCAACGCCGGGTATATCAGCTAGTATTCAATAAATAACAATGGCTCGGCCTCCCAACCAGGAACCTAAATTACCATCACAACCAAACCAAACATGTAACCATTCCTGAGACCATGCTCAGGAATAACCCTTTTAATAAATATAACATATACACATATACATTAACAGCAGGGAGGGGAGGGTGGGAATCTTTGATATTCCTCACAGGTGAGTCATAATATCTTGCTGCCTCTATCATTTATTTCTATCCCCAAATTCCCGCCCAAACCTGACTCCTCCCTGCCTACTGCTCCTCGGCCAATGATGTGAGCCTTCCTCTTAGCCTAGCAACACACCTTCAACCAATCCCTGAACACCTGCCTTATCTCCGCCTTATCTCCGCCTTATCTCCGCCTGGTAACAACCTACCCCTTTCCCGCATAAATTCACCAGCTTCCCATTAACCAATCACCTTTCGGCCCCACTGACAGAGGTGAATCAGGGGCTAATTGCCTCTGGGGCTTTCAGAGGACTGATACATAGACCAATGATTCTTCAGTGGGAATCTGGGATCCCCCTTTTACAATCCAATAACCCGATTTAGTAAAATGAATGAGACTCCAGTGGTATTTATGAATCAAAGTCTCCTGGCTGCAAATCTAGCAGATTTACTAAAGAAATGTAATGCTTTTTTAAAGCAATATGTGTTATCTATGGTGGAATGTAATTTTGATTCAGCTGTATTTGTAGTCATTCCAAACCTGCAGTGATTAGGGCTACATTATCAAACAGCTCACTCCCAGTGTCTGCCATATTAAAAAGTTCCAAACCTCTTTATTTCTCAACAACAAAAAAAAGAGAATAATTTGAGCCGCTTTATAAATAGAATATAAATAGAATTTTAACGAATAAAAAAACAACATGTATCGTAAACGAATACTATGTATTTCATGATGAATCCGTGGGACTACTTTAAATTCTGCCTGTCAAGTCTTTGTGTCTGCAAAACATTTTTGTTCCATTTTGGTAGCTCTAATTTTGCAGTCAGCTCATTTTTTCCATGCCCTGCACCCACGCTGCATCTCTTCCCTCATGCAGATTAGTGCATTATTGTGCTAGAGAGCTCGACAGTCCCAAGTCTGCTTTGACAGCTACTTATTAAGCATTTCAAACCTTACCATACCCCAGTGCTTACCCCAGCATTTCCTTCTACCCTCTAACTGTACAGGTACCCTATGCTCCATGCCATCAATTATCTATTCATAGGTGACAATATTTGTATATACCCCTATTTTACTTAATGTGCCTTTGACATTGGCAACTTGGTAATGACATTGAAGGGAGAATAACTCAAACTGCAGTCTAAGGCTGAGTTTAGGGCTCGCTCAGACAGGGCGCTACGGCAGCTTGCTAGCGTTCGCGCCCCCGCCGCATGCTCCTGCAGCACTGCGATTTGTGCTCAAACAGCAGGAGCCAGATCGCGGCGTTTGGGGGCGTGGCGGGTGAGTGTAAAGAACGCGTCACGGCGCTGGTTCGCCTCTATTGACTGAACCAGCTTGCGTCACGTGACTGTAGCCCCAAATTACAATTTGGGTTGTGCCGGCAAAATGTCGCAGCGACAACGCTGCACTTTGCCGCCGGTGGAGTTTTCAGTTTGAAAACTCCCACCGCACAACCCAAATTTGCGACGGAAGTGCGCGCGCACGTCACATCGCCTTCTGTCTGAGCTCAGCCTTAAGGGCTCGCTCAGACAGGCTGTTGCGGGACCGTGCCTGTGTTCGCGCCTCCGCCGCGCGCTCCTGCAGCCCAGCGATCTCTGCTCAAACTGCAGGCGTTGGGTCGCGGTGTCTGGGGGTGTGGCGGGGGCGTGTAACGGACACGTCACGGAGCTGGTTTACCTCAAATGGCTGATCCAGCTCACGTCACGCGACAGTAGCACAAAATTTACATTCAGGTTGTGGCGCAAAATGTCGCAGCTGGCCCTAAGTTTGGAGGAAAGGAGATTTTACAAGCAGCAAAGGAAAGGGTTCTTTACAGTAAGGGCAGTTACAGTGTGGAATTCATTACCCATGGAGACTGTGATGGCAGATACAATAGATTTGTTCAAAAAAAGGTTGGACATCTTTTGAGAAATATACAGGGATATACCAAATAAGTAAAAATGGGAAGAATGTTGATCCAGGAAGAAATCGGATTGCCAATATTTGGTGTCAGGAAGACTTTGGATAATTTGTCACTGGGGTTTTCTGTTTGCCTTCCTCTGGATCAAAATATTGTAAATACAAATATAGGATAAGTATGTCATCTAAAGTTAACATAGGTTGAACTTGATGGACGTATGTCATTTTTCAACCTCATCTACTATGTAACAATGTATGTAAAGTAGGATTACTTCTTTTTCTTCCAAACCGCACAGAGCAGCAGGGTCGGTAATTGTGTCAGCCTTTGCTAGTACAAGTCCCAGACTGAATGTCAGATGAGGCTTTAAGGCTTCAAGAGTGTGTTTATACAGTAACATGAAAATCAGCCGCATTTCCTGAGTCAGCATGATAAATGTGTAACAGTGTTATAGAGATGTTCCTGTCATCTACATTAAATATGTAGTAGTGTATTTTGCATTATCTGTTAGTACAGGGGAGCGCAGTCTTTTTGAAGTGAAACTTCTTTAGTGGCACCTATTCTGATGGGGTAAAACGGGAGAGTGAGGGTCGAAATATGAAACGGAAGCTCCGTTCCCCCAACACGTCCGCTGCCAGGCCGCGCATGCGCAGTAGTCATGGGGACGCTGGGGAAAGACGCATGCAGCTGCCAGCGGCACAGTTCCCCCCACATGCCCCAGCACGGTAGTCATGGCGACACTCAAGACGCCACGGCTCTCATAGGCCAGGCCCTGATCTCCTGCGGCCTCTCCTCTCCTCCCGGTGCATGCCCGTGACCCTGCATTCCTCCCCTGGCCGCTGCCTGTGGGATGAGCCGCTGCTGGTCAGTCTCAGATCTGAGCTCCGGGCAGGAGGTGACTGGTGAGGGTGGGGAGACCTTTACCTCCCTGGGCCGGTACCGGGGCGGGGAGCTGGAGCTGAGCCTCTCCCCATCCCTGCAGGGCGGCAGCTTCTGTGGGGTAGAGCCCGAGGGGCTCCTGTGGTCCCTGCAGCCGTGGACTCCCTTCAGGAGGCTGCTCCGGAGGGATGTGCAGACTAGCCGTCCGGCCGCCTGCTGGTCACGGCCGCATAGGAGAGGAGCTTCATGTGGGAGGGGGTGACACGGAGCCCGGTGCGGGAGGGAAGGGTCCGGAGCAGCCTCTGTCCGGAGTGCGTGCCTAGACTGGGGAGATGGGGTGTATCATTAGGGGGAGGGCAGGGGGTATTGGTGTGGCTATATCATTTGGGGTGGGGGACAGGGGTTATTCGGGTGTATCATTAGGGGGAGGGCAGGGGGTATTGGGGTGGGAATCATGGAGCTGTATTGGGGGTGAATAGGTTAGGGGGATGTGTGAGGTGCAGGGGGGCTGCGCATACGTCACACGGTTACACGCACGCACACGGTCACACACACCCACGCACACGGTCACACACACGCACACGGTCACGCACACACGCACAGTCACACGCACACGCACACAGTCACGCGCACACGCACACAGTCACGCGCACACGCACACAGTCACGCGCACACAGTCACGCGCACACAGTCAGTCGTGCACACAGTCAGTCGCGCACACAGTCAGTCGCGCACACAGTCAGTCGCGCACACAGTCAGTCGCGCACACAGTCAGTCGCGCACACAGTCAGTCGCGCACACAGTCAGTCGCGCACACAGTCCGTCGCGCACACAGTCCGTCGCGCACACAGTCCGTCGCGCACACAGTCCGTCGCGTGCACACGCACTGTCAAGCGCACCGTGCACAGTCACGCGCACACGCACAGTCACACGCAGTCACACAGTCACACGCACAGTCACACACACAGTCACACACACACACACACGAGGAATTCACGCTTAGTGCAAATACAAGGGATGTGTACGCATGTTCTAAGTCAAATTTATTTGCGTTTTGTCAATGAAATTGTATTTTGATTTTTAATTAAAACATCACCAATACAATACAATTTTTGTGACAAAAGTCAAAGAAGTTTCACTTACTATGCGCGTGCGCAGCACACACAGCTTTTTTTTTTTCCTGCGCCCCCCTGCCGGCTGTTCCCCTCTCCGCGCCCCCCCTCTTATCTCTGCAATCCTGGGGGGGGGCGGGCGCCCCCCAGTTTGCGCACCGCTTGGTTAGTACACCCTGTCCCTGATCTTCTAATACTCCTGGAACATTACACAAGGAAATGTTGTTACAAGGTAACTCAATTAAAAGTGGGATCATCATGATATCATTTTATAACCATTCTATTGTCACTGTACTGTATGTGTATATTTATTTATGTAGTGCAACCAATGAACGCAGCACTTTACAGCGTTAGAATAGAAATAGCACAGGGGGATAATATATAACTAAACAGGAAGCAAACAAAAAGAATAAAGGCATCCCTGGGCCACAGAGCTTACAATCGAAAAATGGTTAGACAAAATACAGTAGGTACAGTGGAGAACATATCTGAGGGGGGAAGTGAGTGCATGAGGAGTTTGAGGAATGAATCAAGACGTGGCATTTTAGGTGTGACTTGAAGGTGGGGAGGGAGGTGAACGTCTGGGGTGAGGGAGTTCTCAGAGGTAGGGAGCCATAAGTTGCAATGGTTTTAGAGGCAAGAGTGCTGTAGAGACGAATAGAGCAGAGGAGAGACAACCTTCAGCAGAGTGCAAGTGATGAGAAAGAGTACATGGGGAGAGTACAGCGGAGATGTAAGGCCTCGTTCAGGGTTCCGGCTTCGGAGGGGGGGCGTGCTTACGTGCGGGCGGACGTTCGATACAAAGTGTTTAAACTGAATAGCAGTTGTCAGGGTAGCAGCTGCCCTGTCGCTGAAGTACAGAGTTGACGCTTGCTACAGTTTCAATAAACAACCCAAGTTGTTTTTTGAAGCTGCAGCAGAGTCACTGGTACTTCGGCAGCCAATGAAATCATTCTTGAAAATGATTTCAACACAGCAACACCGATCCCCAAGCTGCCGTCTGTCGCCCCGCCTCCTGAAAACTTGAAAAGGTCTGCTGGGGAGGATGTACACACATCGCCCAGCAGACTGACGTGCGCACACGCGGACGCACGCCCTCCACCTCCTGTCTCTGGCACCCTGAACTCGGCCTTAGAGGGCAGGACGTCTTGAACCTTGAAGGAGAGGTGTAGAATCGTCTAGTTAATGCATAGTTTGATGAGGAACACATGAAGGGATTAGAGTGGGGGTTGGGGGGTGGCGGAATATCCCTGCTTCAGCACCAGGGATGCAGTCGTCGACTGAGCGACCTGTGCTGAAGCAGAGACTAGATTTGGCCACCCCTGTTTTAGAGGGGCTGGCAGATCTAGTAGAGAGGGAGACAATTCACTGGGATTTTAACTGCAGCTCTTAATGGGATTTGAAGACACCGCAGACCATGTATCTCTCAAAGTTCTCCTTTTTTTCCACCGTCTTCTGCTTCGGGATTATGTTGCCACAACAGCAAAATGTTAGGTGCACAGTGCTGAGAAACCAAGAGAGAGAGACGCTGATAAAACCGTCAAAAGAGATTTGATTCATGAAACCGCTTGACACAGCAACTACTGTAGGTCTGACATTTCATTTACTCCTGCACATTTCAAAGTCCCCTGGGACAATATTACTGGATCTCGCTTGGTAACGAGGCAGAAGGAGTGGTTTGGTGGTTATGGGACTGGCTTTGGTGCGGCAGATCGGTGTTCGCCTCCCTGAGCCCAAACTAGATTGTAAATTCTTTGATACAGGTAGTCCTTGTGCTTGTAGAAATTATTTTTACAGTGCTCTGTACAATATAAACAAATAGTCCTGGCAAAAGTCATGTATAAACTGGAATATGGGATACATGTTTTTTCTGTAATTTGAGACATTTGTGCAAGTTCCCTAAGCAACCCAACGTTGATAAGACATCTACAATAAGAACTGATACATTAGATTATAATATGTCCATTTAAATGTTTCCCTATAATTGCTCTAGATCAAGGGTTCTCAACTCCAGCCCTCAAGACCCCCCAACAGGTCAGGTTTTCAGGATGTCCCTGCTTCAGCACAGGTGGTTCAATCAGTCTCTGTTTCAGAACAAGTGGCTCAGTCTTTGACTGAGCCACCTGTGCTGAAGCAGGGATAGTCCAGAGTATATAAGGTAATGGGTGCTCCAGTAGTCCTGGAAATGTATTCAATAAATCTCCATAAAAAATAACATGGAATAATGGCTTTTACCTTTATAGGAGTGGGTTTACTACTAGGTGAGTGACAATAGTTTCAACTTTCTTAAGCCTCCTGAAGGTAACAGAAAATTATGTTCTCACTTCGGAGACAATATATATATAATAAAAGTCCAAAGAACTCACCAAAGTTTGTAGCAAATCTTGTCATCAATCTTCAAAGGTCTTCTTTATATCTTACCCACTCCTTGAGCCAAATTAAATTCCTTGAAGGCGTGTCCAGCTGCAGGTAAGGATCAGCACAGCAAGGAAAATGCAAAAAATGCATGAAGCAGCGCACTGCCCAGAGAGATTGGGAAACAGGTGGTATAAAAATGAAAAATGTATTGCCCAACCAACATTACAAAAAAGGAGGTGTGAACCTTCCTTCGCGTTTCACACAAACGTGCTTATCAAGGAGTATGGTGTGATGCCTGAGGGCCCCCCTAATATTGTGCCATCAATCAGATCTTAATTTTAAATTTTGGCGCCAAAAACAGGTGCGCATGACGTCATTGTGTGCGCATGCACGCTCCCGCGAGTGCGCCCGTCCACGTGTACACATGACCTCATTGCATGCTCCCCCGAGCACCCCGCTCCCATGGGTCATGGATCCCACGCCGACGCCGCTCCCCCAATGACGCCAGCACTAATCCACCTATAAGGGTGAGGGGAGGTGAGGAAGGCATCCCCCCGTCATCAAGCCCAAGGAGACACATGTACTGCGGCTACAACAGGCGCGTGCACGTCCCTCCAAGCCGAGTCAGGCAGGGACCTGCTCTCTCCCCGCCCCCAGTGACGCCACACAACATCCACAAAGAAAAGTCTGAACATCTTGACTTCTGTTCTGCACTAAACATCCCCATAACAATACCGTCAAAGCAAACAATATATTTACATTGAGATAAGTAATTGGCAAATTAGGACCTACTAACAGTATGGAGAAATACTGAACATATCTTTAGTCAAACATGAATCCCAATTTACATATAGGTGGTCCCTCCTAAAGCAAAACACACACCATTTACACAAAACGAACAAACTAAATATAGACTCGTTCTTCCTAGAAAAAACAGATATACAATACACTTTAATTTTGGACCTCTGAGAATGAGTTGAATTTAAAAAAAATGGCATATATATATATACTATCCTTTATATAGGCATCACACCAACCATACTCCTTGATAAAGTACGTTTGTGTGAAACGCGTAGGAGGGTTCACACCTCCTTTTTTGTAATGTTGATTTGGCAATACATTTTTTCATTTTTATACCACCTGTTTCCCAATCTCTCTGGGCAATGCGCTGCTTTATGCATTTTGTGCATTTTTCTGCTCTGAAGCAGGGATATCCTTAAAACCTGACCTGTTGGGGGGGTCTTGACTTGAGGACTGGAGTTGAGAACCCCTGCTCTACATACAAACTTCCCATAATGCTTGCTGAGACATAGGTGGTTGCCAGTATACTTGAATACATTTTAATGCCTTTACACCACAATAAAGGCCTCTCTGGCCGAGAAGGGAATTTAAAACAATTGGCCCAAAATGATGTATGTTTCTGCCATGCACCAATTTATGAAACACAAAATAATGGTAAATGTGTACATACAGTACTGTATACAGGGAGATTCTATAGTGTCAAGCCCACACTCATTCCCTTTACCATTTTTTTAATCTACCTGCATTTTCGCACCAGCTGACTGCTTAGTTTACAATGACATATAAAAGCATTTCTCACCTGTCACTCGTCACCTTTCCATTTTCAGTTGCTTGCAGTCTGACAGAAATAAGGATTGACGCGGAACCTCAGACCTAGATTAAGTAATCGCATCAATTTATTGTTAACCTGAAAGAGTTTTACTCCAAATGGAGCTTGTCACAGATATTTAGGCGTTTAAAAGTCGGAGTAATTGCCAAAAAAACGAGAAAGCGCTGACACCTTTAAAGCTACCTGCCTTCATGTTACAGTTTCTCCCAAAGCAGGTCACAAGCATTTAAGAATATCTCATTGAGGTGAAAAAACAGCCTAAAGCGAAATGTCACAAAATGTAAAGATGATTCTCCCACCTCTATTCTTTCAGCTTGAAGGAAGCCAGCATCAGCCACTGAAATAAATGGTCCTTTCTCCTTCTGATTAGAGCTACTTTCTTACAATATGTTGACCCTACGTTTGCGACCTAGAGGCCTTCAATTGAATTGGATAACTTTTTTGATAAATGGTGATACCTTTTGTTGGATAACATAGTTACATAGTTACATAGTAGATTAGGTTGAAAAAAAAAGACATACGTTCATCAAATTCAACCTACGTATGCTAAATTTAGACGACAGATACTTATCCTATGTTTGTATTTACAGTATATGTAACATGAATAGATGAGACTGTACACAATGCTTAATGACGTTGCTGTACGTGTATATGACAATTCATTTGGACAAGAGGAGGAGGAAAATGAGCAGTGAGGATGTTTGCACCATTCTGAAGTAGATGGAATAAGATTAGCTGCATACACAAGTCAGGTTTTTCAGTACTGGATTCTAGTGGGAAGTACAAATTACCCAAATAAGGCAATAAGGCAGCACACCACTAAAAAAGAATCGGGCTGAAGATGCTGTTGAGTAGAATTGGTGACATTTATTTTAAGCCATATTAAAGGAGATTAATGAACCTCCTAGCATTCCACACTTTATATATTTCTATGAAGAACCAGTAAAGATAAATAAATTCGCGCTCATGCTTCCTAAAATGTTTGATCTTGAAGTAGATCCACTCTCCCCTTTTGCTGCTGCTGTAATCTGAAGGCACCCCTCCTTCACCGAAATCCGCTGCTGGAGAACTCCAGCGACGGATGGTCATGCAAAAAAAGGTGGACTACTCTCTACGGGTCTCGCGAGAGGACGCAACCCGGAAGCGTCATCTGAGTACTGCCGAGCCAATTGGTCCCAGCGCGTGGGACTGATTCGTGAGACTCGGCGTCTACCCCTGTGTCCATTGCCAACTTGTGCCAGATGTCCTTGCACTTCTTTCTACTGGACTAATTTTATTATACATGTAAGTTACTACTTGTTTTTTAATGTTTAATATATATCTTTACCCTTGGTGCGCTTCTGTGCCTTTTTTTTCTATGAAGAACATAAAACAATTCTTGCTGAGATATATGACCCCCAAAAACATACAAAAAAAATCCCCATCCCCCAAATATATACAACCTCCGCCACCCCCCAAATGCATACAAAAAACCCACCTACCCATTACATATAAAATATATATATATAAACCCCCATACATATATACATACATACATACACACATACATATATATATATACACATATACTGTATATATATATATATATATATATATATATATATATATATATATATATATATATATATATATATATATATACGTACACACACACACACACACACACACACACACATCATATAAAAAAACCTCCCCAATACATATAAAAAATACACCAACCCATATAAAAAGCCCCCCAATACATATAAAAATCCCCCCAAGTCCCCCAATACATATAAAAATACCCCCAAGCCCCCCACTACATATAAAAACACCCCCATGCCCCCAATACATATACAAATTCCCCCAAGCCCCCCAATACATATAAAAATACCCCAAATACATATAAAAAAAGACCCCCACCCCCAATACATATAAAAAAGACTTACCTTGTGGATGGTCAGGCCGGGTCCAGTGGATGTGGGGGCCCGGCGGCCAGCACTGCAAGTTGGGTTCGACCTCTGGCCAGGTCCGGCTGCCGGTGATCTCGCGGCCGGACCCCGACTCTCCCCTCAGCATCAGCTGGCATGTCTCTATCCCTCTGTCCCATGCCGAGCTTCCGACAGGCCTCCCTCCCATGCCGTCACGCACTGCTGACGTCAGAGAGGCCCGGCGGCGTGGGACAGAGGGATACTCATGCAGGCTGCTGCTAAGGGAGAGCCGGGGCCCGGCCAGGAGAGGACCGGCAGACGGGCATGGTCAGAGGTTGGGCCCGACTTGCAGTGCCGGCCAGCCGGGCCATCCTGACTCACGGGCCCGGGATGCCAACCCCGGCAGCCCCACCCTGTTGGCGGCCCTGCACCAACAGGTCAAGTATTGGGGATATCCCTGCTCCAGCACAGGTTGCTCAATCAGTGGCTCAGTCTTTGACTGAACTATATGTTTGTTTGTAGCTCACTGTGGCTCTCTTTCCAGGAACCAAAAAGGGATTTTCTAACCATACTGTAAACCTAATGGTAATGGAGCCCTGTTTCTTGTAGAACACATCCTTTTTCGGAGAGTTTGTGATGAGAGCAGACATGCCTTGAGAATATTCAGCGCAACTGAAGAGCTAACAGAGACAGCTGGTGAGATTCTCAAATGAGTAGGCTAACATTTATTGTTTCTGGAAACAATCACGTATCGTGCATGAAGAAAATGTACAATACGCTTGTTAGTTGTTATGATACTTGTGCTGGCTATCATTAAATGAAGGATAATCTTCCCTTGTCAGGAGAGCGAGACCAGCAGTATGAAACAATACTGTAGGAGTTTGTATATTATAAAGGTATCCCACAGTTACCCCATACATACTGCATGATATCAATCAGGTACAAAAGTAACTATTCCGCTGCATAGAAAAGGAGCCATCATTGCAATACAGCAGGGCCCCGCTTCTCGGCGATCCGCTGATACGGCGGCACCGAGGAGGCCGCCATGTTGGTTTGTAAATCGCGCATGCGCAGAACGGGCGGGTGCGCATGTGCAGACCGCAGGTTGCGCGCGCATACCATAGGTTGCACATGTGCAGAACGGCTTTCCGGCGATTTTCACTATACGGCGGGCCTCTGGAACGGAACCCGCCGTATACCCGGGGCCCTCCTGTACATGCTTTGTCTATACCTCTCTCCAACTCTTTGCCTTCTTGTGTTGTTGTCACTGTTAATTAACAATGTACCCAACTGCAGTCGGAATAATGTAACTCGTGCAAGGTCAGTAGTCACTGATGGACGTCATTGTTGGTGATAAAACTGGGACAGGTAGGACTATTTTTTTGTAACTCTATTTAAATTATTATGATACTTGTCTGCATTTTTTTAACATCCATTTGGGTTATTTTGGAGTGGACTGTCTTCTTTGCATTCATGGTCACATTTATTTTTGGAGATTCTTGTGTTCTTTGTATGTTTGCTCCCCAAAAATGTAACACCATTCAGTGTCAGTGAAGCTTGGGCTACTGGCAATTAAGGGGTTAATTAATACCCCTATGTTACTGCACTGCATATTCTCTCTATCATTGACACCTTTCTATGCCCAGTGCATCTCCTCCCTATAAATGCATGCTTTCCGGTGTCACGCACTGTCCCCTTCCTATCCATCAGGTTTGTTCTGAGTCAGCAACTGAGATTATTTCCAAGGTAAAAAAAAAACCCCAGTCACTAGGCCCAGTCCTAACAAGCAGGGCTGAATTGGAGACAGATATCAACCTGGGCGATATCTGTCTTAATGGCCCTCCTCCCACGACGTGGCGTCATGATGTCGGCTCACCATGACAACGCTGCAGGAGGAGATGCCGCTGTTGTTAGGGACAATGGGGCCGGGCCCGTTGTGAGGGGCGGCTGCCGCGCTGAGCCGACAGTTTTTCAGGGATACATGAAAATGGAGTTCAGACCTAGCGACGGAGTTTAATTGTTGTGGGAAAGAGCTCCGGCATCTGTAACAATCATCAAGCCCAGGCCTACGGATCCACCGGCCCATTGGGTATTTGTTCTGTTTCCCAGCACCCCAATCTGCTCCTATTAACAAGTAACAACTACAAGCAAAGGTGAATAAATACCTTGAGAAAGCGCCGCCCCCGAGCGCGAAACGTACGTCGGGATGACGTCATCACGCTGACGTCGGAGGTCACGGGAGAGATCGCTCCTTGACAGGGAAGGGAGGGTGTTTGGTGCTGTACTGGCTACTCCTAACTACAGTTACTTTGCCTGAAATTGAGCACCATACTGGCACTTGCCACTCTATGTAACAGGAGAGCAGGTGCTGTACAGACTGCACGAGGTGACACTGCAATCACCAGAGCAGTGGGTAATGCACCCGTATCTTACTGCAGCACTTCTGATCCATCTTAACTGAGGCTCATTCCTCCGGTACTATTACACTAGTTGTATAATAGATACCCATTACACCCTCCCAGGGCTTTAGGTGATTCATCAGCATATATTGCTAGTTCTCAATTAGGCATATTTACCTCACCGCCCACTACCCCTATCGGAGCCACCTATGGAGGTATCTATTTAAGCAGTGGTATACCTCATATTAATCCTACCACCACCTCCTTATACATCCGTGCCTGTGTTTTAGTTGTTTTTATTACTCACTACACTTTTTGCGTCGTGACAATGTGCGTCTACATAGATGTTTAATAAAAGTTTATTGTTTTGCCCATAGGGCATTTTAGGTGATTGTTCTATCCCAATTTTGGGTACAATTACCAGGATCCCCCTCCCCTCAATCCACCCCCTGTAGCAATACAAGCTACTCTATCTGTACAATATATTCTATTAGCCTGTGTGCAGCTATCTGGGATCTGTGGAAGATTTACCTATTGTCTTCCTGCTTACTTGCGATGTCAGTACTATCCCTTTGCACCGGTTACATTATTTGCTATTTGGTGAGCGGTGTACTACCAGTTATTTTGTTAAACTACAAGCAAAGCCTCCAGATTGTGAGGAAATATAAATCTATAAATCTGGAAGGCTCAGCACCACCCCCTACCTGCACTCCAGCAATACTGCAGGGCCCTCCCCTTCCCTCAGCACCGCCCCCCTCCCTGCACTCCAGCAATACTGCAGGGCCCACCCCTTCCCTCAGCACCACCCCCTCCCTGCACTCCAGCAATACTGCAGGGCCCTCCCCTTCCCTCAGCACCGCCCCCTCCCTGCACTCCAGCAATACTGCAGGGCCCTCCCCTTCCCTCAGCACCGCCCCCTCCCTGCACTCCAGCAATACTGCAGGGCCCTGCCCCTTCCCTCGGCACCGCCCCCCTCCCTTCAGGCCCTGCCCCTTCCCTCTGCCCCTCCCTCCCCAGGCCTCCGCGGGCCTGCTGGGCTCTCCTGTACATGCGGCTCCAGCAGGCCCATCCATGGGCCCCAGGTAAGCCCACATGCCCAGGCCCCCCTTATACCACCCTCCCAGGCACCTTACCCACCCCAAAGGGGGAGAGGGCTTATTTTTATGTGTGTGTTTGGGGAGGTGGGCTTAGTGTGTGTGTATGTGTGTGTTTCTGTGTGTGTGTGTGTGTATGTTTCTCTGTTTCTCTGTGTGTGTGTGTTTCTCTGTCTGTGTGTGTGTGTGTTTCTCTGTCTGTGTGTGTGTGTGTGTGTGTGTGTGTGTGTGTGTGTGTGTGTTTCTCTGTCTGTGTGTGGCTGTGTATCTGTATCACTGTGTTTCTGTGTGTATCACTGTGTCTGTGTCACTGTATGTGTGTGTGTCACTGTCACTGTGTTTGTGTGTGTGACTGTGTCACACTGTGTGTGTCTCACTGTGTGTGAGCGTATATTTGGGAGGGAGGTTATTGTGTGTGCGGAGGGGAGAAAAATACATGGGGGTGGGGGTGTAAGAGAGAGAGCGGGGGAAGGAAAGGGTGACGGGCAGTATAAGAGGGGTGAGAGTAACGAGGTGTGTGAGCAGCGGGGTGTAAGAGAAAGCCCTGTGAAAGCTGTCTGCGGCCCTGACTGGAAGGAGCATGGGAAAGAACCAGCTTCTTTTATTAAGAAAAATGTGAATTTCCAAAAAGCTCTGTAGTAGGGACTGACGCTTTAATAAGCTTATTTAAAGATGTGCTTAGTCCTTCTATCAAGTTTCCACTAAAATGTCTGAACGATGCAACAGTAACAAGTCGCCATCCATGCAAAATGCAAATCTCTTCTCATACTGTAGTTTGCACAAGCAGCGTCCTGCTGCTTCTCTGCTGTCTGATATTACAACAGCTCATACATACCCAAGGCGAGCACGCGAAATCCCAGCAAATTAAAACCTCAACTAAGTGGTGCTTTTCTTTTATTGTTAAATGAGACAAATCTGTGCTCTACACATAAACTCCTCAGGACAGATAAACATTCCATTACGCGTTATTACTGTTTCAATTACTGGGACATCTGCTTCATCTAAATCAACAGGTCCAACTCCAATATTATAAGAGGAAATCTCATTTTATGGAAATGTAAGCCGCCATCTCAAAATAGTCCTGACATTTCTGTGGGGTTAGCTTGTGAATGTCGACATACTGTATTGATATTTGATATAAAATGTTGGCTTTGACTAGCTGAAGGAGTAGCTTAGTGATAAGGCCCTTCATACGGAGGAAACTGGTTCCAATCTCATTGTCCGTTTTTTCTTGGAGCCTTGGTCACTTTATTTTATCTAATTCTGCCTTACCTTGGGAGGAGGCTAAGGCCCCGCTCCCTCAGTCAGCGCGCCCGCACTGCAGACAGACGGGGCGCTGACAGACACAGACCGCAATATGCGGTCTGTAGGGAGCCGGGGCTGGAGTGGGAGGGAGGGGCGTGGTTTAGGCGGAAGGAGGCGTGGTTTAAGCGGAGAGACCCGCTACCCCCCCCCCCCCCCTCCACGGGCTCGGGCTCCCGGGCTGCAGGAGGGAGCTGCTGCGGGCTGCCCTACTCACACGCTGACACTCAGGCACACACACACACTCAGGCACACACAGACACACACAGACAGGCACTCAGGCACACACATACACACACACACACACACAGACAGGCACTCACGCTGCTTTCCATTCCACACTCTCCTCCCCGCTCCCCGAAGCCTCCCCTCCTCCCGAAGCCTCCCCTCCTCATTGGCTCACAGCCACACCACGTGACGCGTCGACGCTTGGGATTACAATTCTCTTGTATCCCCTGGCGGCTGACGCGTCACAGCGTGTAGTGAGCTCTGCCGTGAGGGGGGACTGGGACCGGCTCGGGAGGATTCCCCTGCTGGTGGGGAAAGCCCGTGCAGCCGCCCTCGCCGCCGGGCGCAGCGGGTCCCAGGCCTTAGAATCCCACAACCAAACTTTCAATGACAGTTTTCAGTTGCCTTCCTGTTCAAAACAGGAAACACATGTCAAACACATGTCACTGGGGTTTTTTGTTTGCCTTCCTCTGGATCAATAAGGAAGTATAGACATAGGATAAAGTATCTGTTGTCTAAATTTAGCCTTGGTTGAACTTGATGGACGCATGTCTTTTTTCAACCTCATCTACTATGTAACTGTAATTGCATGGCAGACACCAGACTTCTGCTCTGTAAATTTAATGGCATTGTTTGCATTATACAGTATACAAACTATGTTTAATATTAGTAGGTATTTTTCAGGGAATTTGTATACTCCATACTCATGTTCAATGTTGGGTTGTGTGATCTAATATTGATGATGACTTTTGACTTCTAAATATCATCCGTTTCTTTTACCATCTGAATATTCAGATTATTATCCAAGGCTTTTAATAACTTTTCTCACTTTCTGCAGAACTTCACCAAACTGAGGTGTTCAGTGAAATCATTATACGTTCCTATGAAAAAAAGCAATACTCTGCATGTATTTCTATGTCTATTAACAAGGCACGATTGCTGAATTTCATTTTTGTTGCTGTACCGCTTTTGTTGAGACTATTTTTCATTCACTCCGTTTCATATCCTGTACTATATAAAAAAGATAGATTCATTTTCATGTAGCTATTATATCAAGCGTTGGGATAATGCATAGTCCTTATGTGATGTGCTTAGATTTCCCAGAAAGAAGCAGATGGACCATCTTAAAACACAGAGAAACCGTGATGGGTTAAGAGGAGAAAGCAGATTCTAAAGTTGTTTGCAAAACAGACATACAGTACTGAGCAGAAGCATCAGCGCCTCAACCTCAGTCTCAGCTGAGGAACTGTCAGTCAAGCACATAACAGGGAAGATCAGTGAAGTATAAATCTCAGAGAGAACAATGACAACTCCAATCTGCATAGCTCGCTCCCGGGAGCCAGTGTCACTCATGTGGAAATGGCTGAGAAAAGGTTCCCGAGTGATGAGGGGCTTTGACAGCAGCTTCCCTGAGAGTGAGATGTCATCTTCTTGAAGTGCTGGCTGTCTCCACTGATGGATCACTGCCTTCACTAAAAGTTATTCCACTATCATTTTTTTCAGTGAGATTTTATCTGGTAAAGTAAGTGCCACCGTACTCAAGGGATCACATTGAAAGGAAAGCCTCATCCAAGAAGTTTCTGCACTGAAAATCATCAAAATCACTTGTTATGCGAGTCCGGTTTTCTGTCTTTTCCTTTCCAGTGGAGTTTTTTCTTCTTAGTTATATTTAACGTCTTGCTTTATGCTTCCAGGGTGCTGCCGTCTCTTCTGCTCCTCTAGATCTCCTGGGGAGCAGGATAATGAGAGCCTGTAGCCAATGTTACCGTGGATTTATTTTTAATACATGCAGTTCCAGTGATTCATTCTTCTAGTAGTTTATCTTCTCATCATTGAAGTTTCAAACTTTCCATACCTGATCTTCCCATTTTCTCAGCATTCGAATGTAACCTCTCCCCCCCCCCCCCCCCACTTTCTTTCAGAATGTTGTGTAAATTGGAATATCAAAAGTCAAAACTACGAATCTCAGACACTGGCAAGTATGGTAGAGATAACGCTGAAACTCTTAAAATCCAAAGTGGAAATATGATAAAAGAAGCATAAATACCTAAAAACTAATTAAAGAGAAGGACCACTGAGCTATTTGTCATTTCCACCTCTCTGTTCAGAAAATGCCTCTGATTTTGTCTACAAACGGTTTACATGTACAATGTGTAGCTGTGCTTTAATCCTGACCTGGATTTATGCTTCCCACCAAGATAACTACAGCACTGCGAATAACTGGGGTGCAACCCAGAATTAAGCTCTAAGCATTTCCAAATTGACTACACCTATATTGTTTACTGCTGAACTGGATTGCCACCAAATCTTTTACACAGAAAGAGTTGAGGCTCAATGAAATGTCCTCACTTCTACAGCTACTTTACACATATTGCTTGGCTTTGGAGGGAACTCTTTATGCATACTGTACATCACTTTCTGAACTCCCATAAACTCCTAGGCCCTCTCCAGTTGGATTTCTGCACGTCATTCTCAACTGAAACTGAAATAACCAAAGAAGCTGATAACTTCTGTTTTGCTAAATCTCAAGTAAACGACTCCATTCTGATTCTGACCTTCTCCCTACTTTGGAAACAGATGACCACCCTCTTCTTCTGCACACTCCTAGCATTTGTGGCACTGCCCTCTCCTGGCTTTCTTCCTACCTTTTTCAGTGTCTCTTTTGCTAACTCCTCCTCTACCTCTTTTGATCTCTCAATTGGTGTACCTAAAGGTTCTGTTTTAAGTCTCATGCTCTTCTCTCACAACTATATCTGCAGCGGACCTTACACCTGCACTCCAGACACAAATCAGAGATTCCCTATCAGCAATCACCGTCTGGATGGCCCTTCTTCGCCTCTAGCTTTATATTTCTAAGACAGAGCTCTACATACTTTCTCCCAGGCTCCTTTCTTCACTGATCATTACAGTCAATAACATTACTATCCACCCAGTCTTGCAAGCATGGTCCCTAGAGGTTACATTCAACTCCTCCAAATCTTTCTCCCCTTATATAAACACCGCTACTATATCTTGCCATTTATTCCTCCTAAACATTGCAAAGATATGCCTCTTCCTCTGTTCCCACGACAACTAATGCATGGCCTGGTTCTCTCACCAGGCCTTTATCTTGCCTCCCTGGCTTATACCTCTCTCCCTTACAATCTATTCAAAATGCTGCTGCTAGCATCATCTTGTGCTCTTCTAGATCCGTATCTGACCTCCTGAAATCTCTCAGCTGGCTTCTTATTAATCCTCCTTTCCTTTAAGCCTCTACACTCCACTTCCCCTCCATATATCTCAATTGGGATATTTTGTTACACCCCCATCTAACCTTTTACGCTTGACCCGGGGATGTCTAATCTTTGCACTTTTTACCTCTACAGTCATCTCCCATTTTCAACCCTTCCCCTAATCTCTCACTGCCATGAAACTCTCTTCTACTTGGTATTCATCAAGCACCTTCTCTCCCTTTCAAAATCTCAGCTGAAAATGTACCTCTTAAAAAACCTCTAATTAAATGACTGTGCTTTTGACCTCCCTGACTTGCACTTTTAATAAATGCACTGTAAGATTTTCAGGGCAGGGTCTCCCTTTGCCTTATGAAAGGGGGGCTCAACTCCAGTCCTCAAGACCTCCCAAGGTCAGGTTTTCAGGATATCCCTACTTCAGCACAATCAGTGGCTCAGTCGAAGACTGCACTACTGATTGAGCCACCTGTGCTGAAGCAGAGACTAATTGAGCCACCTGTGCTGAAGCAGAGACTGATTGAACCACTTTTGTTGAAGCAGGGATATCCTTAAAACCTGACCTGTTGGGGGCGCGGGGGGGGGGGGGTTCTTGAGAACTGTAGTTGAGAACCACCGGGCTTATGTTATCATTCACTTGTTGCTCTTATCCCCATTGTTATTACTTTATTTTCCCTGCATTGCCATTTTGTAAACTCCTGCGTACACTGTTGGTGTTCTATAAATAAAATGTTACATAACTAAAACATTCTTCATATGCAAAAACAAGTGTGTATCACTGTAAGAGATGTGTGCAGAGGTACATATACTGGAGACCAATTTGGGTGACATTATATCTTGGGTGAAATGATATCTTGGGTTTATTGAGCCTGTTCCTTTATCCAGACAAAATATACAAAAACAACAAAGTAACAAACCCCTATCCCTTTGTAAGGGCTAACTTACTTCCGCAGGCCCTATTTGCAAGAATGGAGGGATATTCCCATTACCAGCCTATCACCCCAAAGTCTCAGGGGGTACCTTAAGCAGGTGGCCCTCCATGTCAGTCTCTGGCAGGTTCCTGGGTCCTCTGTGTCCAGGAAATATAGGTCTCTGGATGTCTTGATCTCAGCACAGCCTTTGTGCTCAAGACAGTGTCTGTGTGCCGGCTTCTCTGCTCTCCTTCTGTCAGCCCCAATGTGAGCTAAGGAATCTCTCTCCTCTGTCTCACATGAGGCTTTTTACAGAGCTCTCATTAGTCCAGGGGGAGACTAGTTAAATTGAGTGGCTGCAATCAACTATCTCTCTGCTGGATTCTCAGAGCTCTTAGGCTGCTTTATTTAAACAGGGATAAGTCGCTGTTACAATCGCTCATCGGATTTCTGAGTGAAAAGGTAAAGTCAAGCAGAATGGAACTACAGTACCCCTACCTCTTTACAGGGTCACCCCTAGGCATACCTTAGGTAATGGGGCTGCAGGTCTCAGGGGGCGGCAAGAGGGAAACTATAACAGCACTTCTGCTTTCCTTTTTTTTTAATAGTAGTGGGATTGAATCAGGGGGCCTCTGAAGCTGAACCCCATTAATTTCAGCTCGAGGGACCCCATGCTTCCTGACATAGTTACCTCCTTAAGGGTTGCCGGTATCTCCTGCTCAGGTTTTGAGCCCCCTGTCACATGGGCCAATAGGAAGCCGTCTATGATGTCCCGGCTTCCTATTGGCCCATGTGATGGGACATGCAAGCCTGAGCAGGCGATACCGGCACTCCCTATGGCGATAAGAATCTCAGGGAGCAGAGGGTCCCCGGAGCTGAAATTAACAGATAAGCTGTGCACAGCAATTGGAAAAAATGTTGGAGCTCAGCACATCAAAATACTTAACAACAAATGTATTAGGAGGGTGACATCAGGGATATAGTACAGTAGTAGCTCTGACGCGTTTCACGCGTGTTGAGTGCTTCTCTATGAAAAAGCGCTCGACACACGTGAAACGCGTCAGTTACTACTGCCTACTATATCCCTGCTGTCACCCTCCTAATAAATTTGTTTTTAAGTATTTTGATGTGCTGAGCTCCAACATTTTTTCCAATTGCTGTGCACAGCTTATCTCAACTTGAGAAAAACGACTTCATATTCGTCTTGCTGGAAGCACGCCAAAAAAGGAGTCGAGAACATCACTGTGAGTACTACCCAAGCTTGGGGTTGTTTATGTATCCCTATTTATGCATTTTTGCACTCTAAGTGGTTACTCTGTTGATGTGGGGTGGAGAACAGGTCACTTCAGTCTCACAGGCTGTAGATGTCTTTATTATCCTCAAATCCCCACTAGGAGAGAAAACACATTGTTATCCACTATGCCATGAGTGTTTAAAGGATTAAGTGGAATTAAGACATTGTTCAACTCCACAGATATATTACATTGTTTGACTCATATGGGACTTTATATATATTCTTATACCATATGTTCTTCATAACCTGTAGCACCAGGTCCAGGACTTTTTGGTCTATCTTGTTCTTCTGAAATTAACAGTGTTCAATTCCAGAGACCCCCTGCTTCCTACCTAGGGATACAAATAATAACATGGATGGGACTCCTTATTGTGCTTGCCTAAGAGCGGCACATACCCTAGTGACGGACTTGTTTTCGCTTAATCTGAGTGTAACAGGGACTTATCCCTGTTAAGAAACGTGCCTCTTATCCAGCAGTGTGCTGGTTAATTGCACACCAGCAATCAACCAACTTCAGCTGCCTAATCAGAGCTCTGTGAAATAGTGTCATGTGAGACACATGAAGAGGATTTCTGAGCTCACAATTGGAGATGACCCAGGAAGGGCAGACCAGAGAGTTCACTAGTCCACAACTGGGCTGACTTGGGGAACAAACAGATGTCTTGAGCTGCAAAGAGACTGCAGGCTGACAGCAAGACAAAGGGAACAAGATTTCTAAAACTGGATCCTGATATTGCTATAGCACACAAGGGTGCGGTCCCAGGAGAGCAGAGAGGCCTTCCCCTACAGCTACAAGATACAGATAAGACTTTCTTATGGGACTGTTATATATCTGTATATATATATTTGGGCTGGTAATTAGCTTAGCTAACCACCCAGTTAGAGAGGGCTGGAGTACATGTATAGATATCCTCCAAAGAGGAGTAGGTTTTTCTTTGAATTATTTTGAATGTTTTGCTGTGTTAAAGGGACAGGCGCAATAAAGCCTCATTTTAGTTTCACTTTAAACGGTCTCCATTGCGTACCTCTGCATACGTCGCTTACACTGAGTCTCGAATTGAACAGTAGATACTGTATATGTTTATAAAATGAAAATAAATGCTGATCTCGAAAGATCTGTGGAGGAATTAATTATTTCACCACATTGTTTTGAAATGAGCAGTGGAGCATATTTAGTGTAAAAATGGCAGAATACTCTATTTGGCAGATTTACAGTACCAAGATATGCCGGCAGGTTTGTAGTTGCTGTCACTATTGTAGTCAACAGTGATACATTGAGCCACACTGTGTGTGCAACTTTTACCTTTCAGTGTTAGTGTCTGAAAGTTCCATACGTGATGGGCCTGTTGTGTGAGAGATTTACTGATTGATAAATGTCATATCCCTGCCAGCTGTGTCCTTCCCACATACATTCTTGTAAAATGCAGGGCTTAAGGAGACCTCAAGGTGTAATTTAAAAAAAAAATACTCTTTAATATGCTGCAAAGCTTCTCCCCGGTGCTAGAGGGGAGTTCTGATCTATTCAAATGTACTATATGGTACAAATCTCATCTCCATGCCATTACGGTTGGTTTGGGATATGGTGCCTTAAAGTGCTAGAATGTGTCTTGCTGTATGTCAGAGCACCACTTAGTAAGTAAGGGCCAATATGTCTAAATAATTCATGTGTTATCCCATGGCATGTGCTTCCATAAAGTGCCGGGCAGCCTTCAGTGAGAGATTTGATAGAATTTGTTGACTCGTCCAGTGGAATATATAAAGTACAAATACATATTAAAATCAGAGTTTTGTACTCTTTTACTTTATATTCTTCAGATAAATGAAATAGGAAAATCTCTCTTAGGCCGGATAAGCCGCCAACTGCTGTATACTGGATGCAGCTAAGCAGCTGGGTCACCATCTTGGAAAATAGTCATGATTTTCTATTAACAGGGGTTATGCAGATGCTTTGCATACAATTCTGCTTATCTTATCTCTGTAACTGCTCTCTGCAAAAATGGAAACCACTTTCTATTTCTTAGCTCACCTGCTAATCCCTTCAATACCGTTTGTGCTTCTGCTACCAGAAAACCTCACTGTTTAGAAGTTGCTAGAGAAATATATTTCTATGACTGATATAGCAATCACTACTCTGCTGGTATTTGGTTGGAAATGAATGGTGTTCACTATATAACCACAAACAACCCCTGCAAGTTGAGACCCCAAACCCACCACACCATGTATATTTGTGCCAAAAGAACCGGTACTGGGATTGTGACCTAGTATATATAACAAAAGACAAAAAAGCCCCAGTGCTTCATCCAGTATGACAAATTACAGTATATAGTTAAATACTTATCTGTCTCTTCTTATAAGCAGGTGGCTTCTCCAAAATTACTGGGCACACTGTTGAAAGGTGTGACGCGATCGAGAAAAGTCGGTGGGGAGGTAAGTTATTTATAAATTATCTGACGGTAACGTCATTTTTTCTAATGTTCACTCCCAAGTATGCACCAATTTGCACCATTTCATATTCTATTTCATAAAAAAGCTTCTGGGGGGAGGGGCGCGTGATGTCACGCGGATGCACGCAAGCTAAGGAAGCTCCGTGCACTGCGCCAACATAATTCGTTATTACTTCCGATCACCGGACTAATCGGTTCCACGGGAAATTCCACAGGCCGGGGGAACCAGCAGGGATGGGTCATAAGAAAACCCCGAAGCTGGGGACCCCTGATCTCACCCGCTTCAGCCGCGGGCAGCCAGCCAGCGGTGGCTGAAAAGAAAAAAAACAAAGATGGCGCCGCCAAGCTGAGCGCACGCTCACAAAGGTAAACAAAGGAGAGAGACAAGCTGCGGGACCTGAGGGGGATATCCCTGATAGAAAAGCAACCCTTGGAAACTCTGCAGAGAGGGCCACAGCAGAGGAGTGGGCAGGGGGGAGATCTGCTTCCAAAAATGAGCTGGATATGGCTGAGGGTGACACAGTAATCACAAAGCAGGACCTCCAGAACATGCCTAGAGAAATGCAAGCGGACTTTCAGTCAGCTCTGGATAGAGCTGTAAGGGAATTTAAAACAGAAGTTTCCTTACTGGCTAAATGAACTACGGAGCTTGAAAATAAGATGGATTTTTCCCTACAAAATCATATATATATATATATATATATATATATATACACACACTGTCACCCTCACTCACACTCTCAAGAAACCTCAGAATGCCTTATATCTGCTACTGGCAGTGTGTGGCTGTACACAAGATGTATAACATGGTACCGTTCATTTAATTAAACACTTTTCAAATTTCTGCTGGGAAAAAAAAAAAAGCATCACTGAAGTCTTTCATTCTATGAAAATAAAAACAATAACAATTTCTGTCACAAGGCTAAGAAGTTTCACTTCCAACGTGCATTCTCGGCACCCCCCCCCCCTTTTTTTTTACTGGACATAGTGTCCAAATACAGGGCAGTCCGGTTCTGGACACCTGGCAACCCTACTTAAGTAAGGGTCATTTTGTCAAATTCTTTGGCCAAAGTATTTTGAAGCCTGTAACCACGCTAAGGTATCCCCCTTTACAGGTCCTAATACAACCTGCTCTCTTCACCTCTCTAATGGAGGGGGAAATGTCTTTATAGACAGGTTATTCACAGGTTCATAACAAGACCTGCTATTTAAAAGTGGGATGGGCGAGCGTAGAACCCAGGGAAGCGGGTCCCAAACCCAAAGAATCGGGTCACAGAACCCAGGGAAGCGGGTCACAGAACCCAGGGAAGCGGGTCACAGAACCCAGGGAAGCGGGTCCCAAACCCATGGAAGCGGGTCCCAAACCCATGGAAGCGGGTCCCAAACCCATGGAAGCGGGTCCCAAACCCATGGAAGCGGGTCCCAAACCCATGGAAGCGGGTCCCAAACCCATGGAAGCGGGTCCCAAACCCAGGGAAGCGGCTTCCAAACCCAGTGGAGCGGGTCACAGAACCCAGGGAAGCGGTCACAGAACCCAGGGAAGCGGGTTACAGAACCCATGGAAGCGGGACCCAAACCCAGGGAAGCGGGACCCAGAACCCAGGGAAGCGGGACCCAGAACCCAGGGAAGCGGGTCACAGAACCCAGGGAAGCGGGTCACAAACCTTTGAGCACACACACACATACATACACACACACCCATACAGTACATACACACACACACACCCTGTGAGCACCCCCGACACACACACACACACACACACCCTGTGAGCCACCCCCCACACACACCCTGTTTGCATACACACACCCATACATACATACTGTACACACACACACACCATGTGAGCTCACTATATAAATTCAGATCAATAAAAACAACTTTACATGGACAGTTATAATAAGAACGTTTTAAAAGGCTAAATTACAAACAGGTCTTAATAAATACCACAGAGCTACATAAAAATGAGCTTTTTGAAATGATAAGCTTTACAACTATGTGTCAGTAAAATCGTATTCCAAAGAAGAGCCACGAACTAAATAATGAACCTTAGAAAGAGCGCAGTGAGTAACTGAGAGACAGAAAAACACTATTTGCAGAATGGAGAACATTGGTTGAATCGCACGTCTTAAGAGATTGTTGAAGATATAGTGGAGCAGTACCATGAATTGATTTAAACACCGATATAGGAAACAGACAGTGTACGTCTGGAAGAGAGAAAATAGCTAAAGTTAATGTAGGAACTTGATGGAGAAATCATTCAGCAGACTTCAGAATATGTTGGATTGGAGCAGTGGTAGAAATAAGATACAGCAACAAGAAAAATCATAAAAAAACGTAAGGAATTAGAAGAAAATAGATATTTATATATCTGGTTAATCGACCTACTTGTGTCCTTAACGTCTGAAATATACCAAGTATTTTTTTTTTTTAAGATATTACATTTGATAAAAACGCTTCCAGGCTAATAAAACATCTTAAAATCATTGGACGTGACATACCTGACATTTTAGTACCATGCGCTGTGAATATGCAGGTAATGAAAAGTCAAATGAAAAGATAACATTTTAATGTCCAGATTGTGTACACAGCTTTCCTGCCTCCCCTGCTGTCAGATCCTAGCAGTGCCGATCTCTGGGGGTTATATGCATATTGCTGCAAGAGGTGTCTGTGACAGGATGGATTTTCTGTCCTTACATTTGACAGACATACCCAGTGAACCAGGCCAAACCAAACTGTACACCACAATCACCACTTTGTGTTAATTCAGCAAACACTGATTTCCTGTTACCAATATCGCATATATATATATATATATATATATATATATATATATATATATATATATATATATTCGACAATCATATACATTTACACGCCCGGGGCGGGTGGATTTAACCTCCGGGTAAATATTGGCCCAAGCAGCACACGTGTTTGTTTTTTTACATTTCCCTGCTCGCGCTAAATTTTTCCTGCTCGCGCTGAAAAAAAAAACTCCCCCTACCTGACAGCTGATTGGTGCGCGCTCCCAGGCTTTGTGGGCGCGCAGCCAGGCTCTATATGAGCCTGCCCCCAACGAGCGGCCATTCTTTTCCCATGGAGGACACAGTAAGTAGCATCTGTGCCTTCCCCCTGTCCCCGGCGGTCCCGCTGCCCGCAGTTATGGAGGTGGTAGCGGAGGTGTTCTCTTGTCCCCGCTTCCCCCCGTGTCAGCCCGCGGGGCCGGGAGATTGGAGCGGGGATGCCCCTCAGGTCCCCGCTTCACCCCGATCCCGTGTCAGCCCGCGGGGCCGGGAGATTGGAGCGGGGATGTCCCCTCAGGTCCCCGCTTCACCCCGATCCCTGTGTCAGCCCGCGGGGCTGGGAGATTGGAGCGGGGATGTCCCCTCAGGAGCCCGCTTCACCCCGATCCTGTGTCAGCCCGCGGGGCCGGGAGATTGGAGCGGGGATGTCCCTCAGGTCCCCGCTTCACCCCGATCCCCCCACGTCGCCGGCGGTCCCGCTGCTTGCATGGAGGTGGTAGCGGGGGGGGGGGGGGGAGTTTCTTCTCCCGGCGGTCCCGCTGCTTGCATGGAGGTGGTAGCGGGGGGGGGGGAAGAGTTTCTTCTCCCCACGTCCCCGGCGGTCCTGCTGCCTGCCATGCGGTGGTGGTAGGGGGGCGGGAAGACAAGACCCCACGTGCCCGGCGTTCCCGCTGCCTGCGCAGGGCAGGAGATTGGCGAGGGGGAGGGGGAGCGGGGTGGTGGTGCTGGTCGCGGCCTTTCCTCTCTTCCGACCCCCCTCCCCTGTGTGTATGTAGAGTGAGAGTGTGATGTGTGTGATGTGTGTATATATATATATATATGGGAGAGAAAGTGTGTGTATATGGGAGTGTGTGAGGGGACATCCCCGCTGCAATCTCCCGGCCCCGCGGGCTGACACGTGGATCGGGGTGAAGCGGGGACCTGAGGGGACATCCCCGCTCCAATCTCCCGGCCCCGTGGGCTGACACGGGGGGAAGCGGGGACAAGGGGAAGGCACAGCTAGTACTTACTGTGTCCTCCTTGGAGGAAAAAATGGCCGCTCGTTGGGGGCGGGCTCATATAGAGCCTGGCCGCGCGCCCACAAAGCCTGGGAGCGCGCGCCAATCAGCTGTCAGGCACGGGGAGTTTTTTTGGTTTTTTTCAGCGGGAGCAGGGAAATTTCAGCGCGAGCAGGGAAATTTAAAAAAAACAAACACGTATGCTGCTTGGGCCAATATTTACTCGCCCGGAGGTTAAATCCACCCGCCCCGGGCGTGTAAATGTATAGGATTGTCGAACACTGTATATATATATATTGTATTGTATGTCTTTATTTATATAGCGCCATTAATGTACATAGCGCTTCACAGTAGTAACACATGTAATCAAATAAATAACAGATAATATAAATAACAGAGCATGGGAATAAGCGCTTCAGACATAAAAGTAACATTAAGGAAGAGGAGTCCCTGCCCCGAGGAGCTTACAGTCTAATTATATATATATATATATATATACGGAAATAGCCGTGTTAGTCCAGTTGCGATAGTGCAGAATAAATGAGTTCTTCAGTATTAGGTGATACCTTTTTTCTTTGGACTAACAATTTATGTCAGAGGACAAGCTTCCGAGAGTTCTCCTCTCTTCCTCAGGAAGCTTGTCCTCTGACATAAATTGTTAGTCCAAATAAAAAAGATATCACCTAATACTGAAGAACTGATTTATTCTGGGAAATGTCATGCAAACGAGCACACAGTGCCACCTTTTGTCTCAAGCCCACATTAGATGGAAAACCCTTAAGCCAATGCATGCTGCTTTAAACACAGCTATTAAACAGCCTGGCGGTGCTATCCCCGTCTATGCTTGAAACTTTTAATTCATTCCTGGAGGGAGCAACTATCCCAACCTCTATGTCCACGGTCAATTTGGCTATTATACACAAAGGGGGCAGGGACCCACTTCAATGTGGCAACTATAGGCCTATATCCCTTCTTAACTCAGATCTAAAAATTTATAGTAACATTTTGGCGAGCAGGCTGAATCCGATTTTACAGAGCCTGATTCATATAGATCAAGTAGGGTTTGTCTCTGCAAGACAGGCCTTGGACAAAACCCGAAAGATTATAAATATTATCGGCAATGTGCGCCTGACCGGTACGAAGGCTATCCTACTAAGCTTAGACGCGGAAAAAGCGTTTGATAGAATAAAGTAGGCATTTTTAGATCAAACTATGATAAAATGTGGATTTTCAGGCCCGTTCCTGGAGGGTGTTAGAGCTCTCTACAGGACGCCCACAGCGTATGTCGAGCTTCTGGGAGGAGACTCAAGCACCATAAAAATTATAAATGGTACCAGACAAGGCTGCCCTTTGTCACCGCTCCTCTTCGCATTATCAATTGAGCCCTTCGCAGCAACAATAAGAGAAGAAATCAACATTAAAAGAATTGAGATCGGGGGAACACGTTACAAAATCTCGCTATTTGCAGATATTATACGAACTAACGTTGGCCAACCCGTCGACATCCCTTCCTAACTTACAGTCTCAACTAGACCAATTCGGCAAAGTCTCAGGTTACAAAATTAATAATGATAAATCAGAGGCCTTAAACCTTTCCCTCCCGGCCCCAGAAATGAAGCTGCTACAAGCAAACTTTAATTATAAATGGAGGTCCTCAAATATTAAATATCTTGCAATACAGATAACAAGCTTATATCAATCTCATTTTCAATGTAACTTCCACCCCTTTTTAAAAAAAATCAAAAAAGATCTACAGAAACGAATAAGTATCAAATATCATGGCTAAGATAAATATCCTTCCAAGACTTCTGTATTTCTTCCAAACCCTGACAATATCGGTCCCCCTGTCTGAGCTTAAAAATATCCACAGAGTCGGATTTTTAAATTTATATGGAAGGATAAAAGGCAGAGAGTGGCAAAATCAATAATGCTGGCACCAAGGGCATGCGGAGGCATGGGAGTCCCGGATATCATTAAATATTACCACACAGCCCAATTAAAACAAGTAGTAATGTGGAATAACGATCCAGCAACTTGTTGCTGGCTGGAGATTGAGTCCTTCTATGCGAGCCCTCAATCTCTCCCAACGGCATTTTGGTCCTAACGTGGGGAGGAGAGTCGCTGGCAGGTGGGATTGGCTTGGGGGCGATGAGGTGCACGTGGAAGGTATGGACCAATACCAAAAGGAAATACAATCTATCTTCATCTCCGACTCTATTAACCCCCATATTTGGAAACCCAGAGTTCCCCCCTGGCTGCTCCCCAAAAAGATTTCAAACAATTTAAAGATCTAAATATTAATATAGCAGCCGATATGGTGGAAAAAGGTAAGATCCTGTCCTATCAAGATTTTCAAAAGAAATACCAGACTCAGAATTTTCAGATCTTCAGCTACCTCCAGATCAGACGCTTCCTGCCGGCAATCTCACAAAGAGCACATTTTCCCAACCTAACAAAATTTAAAAGGTTGTGCGGAAAGTGTTCCTACCAGAGGGGCTTGATTTCGGAAATATACACAGGGATAGATAGCATCATCAGCGGTGACCCCCAATCATAACTATATGCGGAAATGGGCAAAATAACTCAATTTAGACCGGGGTTGTCCCTCCGAGACCGGTATGAGTGCATATACCAATCATGCTGATCTTTTGTTTAATAAATAACCGTTTTTTATAAGACTTTGTAGCCGTTTTATGGCTTTTTTATGACTTTTTTTCATCTCCATCGATGTCGAAGAGACCCCTTGCCTCAGTGGTGCGCAAACTTTTCTGTTTGCGCCCCCCTGTCAGCTCTCCCCCCTGCTCGCAGCCCCCATCCCTTACCGGCTCTGAGCTTCGCGGCATCATATGACGTCATGACGGCACTTGATGTCGCGTTGTCATGGCAACGCGTCGCCGAAGAAGCAGCTCAGGCCAGGTAAGAGAGATTTACAGAAGCCTCGCGCCTCCTCCAGCATTTAATTTAAATGCCTTGGGGAAAAGCGCAGGACCTCTGTAACCACAGCGCCCTCCCCCCCCCCAGAAAATCTCGCGCCCCCACTTTGCGCACCCCTGCCTTGGCTGATCACGTCCTGGAGAACATACGAATAATAATAAGCAGGGGTAAGCTACTATAATTTTGTTTTTGCATCATACGCTCTTTTTGAAGATTTTAAGAACAAGTCATCTTGGAGATCTTTTTCTTCATGAAGGTTATATATACCCTATTTCCTCGATTCTAAGACGCACCCTTGATTTAATTAAAAAAAAAATTGGGGGTAAAAAAACCCACTTCATTAAATGTGCAGAATTTTTTTTTAACTAGCAGACAATAGGGGGGGAGAGAAGCGACAATGGGAGAGGCAGCCCAGCCGCACCGCCAGGCAGCTGACAGTCACGCTGGGGGGGGCAATGAGAGACGCAGCCAGCACTTTAACCAGCCGCCCATGACACCAGCTTTTGGTAAGCGCCCCCTAGAAGCTTGTTTTTTTTTTTTTTTTTTAAACATCGATTCTTTAGACGCATCCCAAATTCACACGTGTAAATGGGACAAAAAGGTGCATCTTAAAAATCGAGGAAATACGGTATATATATACAGCTAAACCCCGTTATAACGCGCCTCGTTATACCGCGATTCGGTTATAACGCGGTTTTCCCGTGGCTCCCGTTTTTTTTTAAAAAAAAAAAAAAAAAAAAAAAAAAATTTTTTTAAAAAAAATTTTTTTACATTTTTTTTTTTTCACACTGCACACACTCACTGCACACACACTGCTCATTGCTCACACTGCCACACTGCACACACACTGCACACTGCACACACACTGCTCATTGCTCACACTGACACACTGCACACACTCACTGCACACACACTGCTCATTGCTCACTGCCACACTGCACACACACTGCACACTGCACACACACTGCTCATTGCTCACACTGACACACTGCACACACACTGACCACACTCACGCACACTCACACACACTTACGCACACTCACGCACACTTACGCACACTCACACACACTCACACTCACACACACTCACACACACACACACACACACACACTTACACACACTTAGACACTCACACACACTCACACACACTTACACACACTTACACACACTTAGACACTCACAGACACACACTCACACACACTCACACACACTTACACACTCACAGACACTCACACACACTTAGACACTCACAGACACTCACAGACACTCACACACACTCACACACACTCACACACACTTACACACACACTCAGACACTTACCCACACTCACACACCCATATACACACACACACTTTCTCTCCCATATATACATACACACACACTCTCTCACTCTACACAGACGGGCCGCGACCAGCACCACCACCCGCTCCCCCCCCTCCTCCCGCGCAGGCAGCGGGAGCACCGGGGACAGCGGTGGGGAGAAGAAACCCCCCGCTACAACCTCCATGTAGGCAGCATGGTTCTGAGGTAAGCGGCGACCTGAGGGGACATCCCCACTCCCATCTCCTGCCCCGCGGCCTGTCCCGAGGTGACAGGGGGAAGCGGGGACAGGAGAGACATCCCCGCTCCCATCTCCTGCCCCGCGGCCTGTCCCGAGGTGACAGGGGGAAGCGGGGACAGGAGAGACATCCCCGCTCCCATCTCCTGCCCCGCGGCCTGTCCCGAGGTGACAGGGGGAAGCGGGGACAGGAGAGACATCCCCGCTCCCATCTCCTGCCCCGCGGCCTGTCCCGAGGTGACAGGGGGAAGCGGGGACAGGAGAGACATCCCCGCTCCCATCTCCTGCCCCGCGGCCTGTCCCGCGGTGACAGGGGGAAGCGGGGAGCGGAGGGACATGCCCGCTCCCATCTCCTGTCCCGCGGGATGAATATGCGCTAAAGCGCGGCGGCCATTTTTTTTTCTCGCGACCCCGTTAGTAACGCGGTGGTCTCGGGGTGGACCCCGAGACCCGCGTTATAACGGGGTTTAGCTGTATTTCATGAAAAAAAAAAAAAAAAACAGAAGCGCTAAACAAGTGTGTCAATATAAAAGTGAAGTGAACTGGTGTGCTAGCACTAGAATAAATTAACTAGTGTGTAATAACCGTGAGGTGGCGAAAGTGATGTCTATATCAGCGGTGCGCAAACTGGGGGGCGGGAGATTTGTCGGGGGGGGGTGGGCGGTTGCAGAGGTCCCGCGCTCATTCCCAAGGCATTTAAATTAAATGCCGGGGGACCGCACGAGGCCTTTGCATCCTCTACTTACCGAAGTTAAGCTGGCTTCTGGACGCGTGACCATGGCAACGTGGCGTCAAATGATGCTGCAGGGTCATGTAACATCATGGTTGCCACGGTAACGCGACGTCAAATGGCACAGCGGGTCACGTGACGTCACACGGCCCTACGGCCTCATTTGACGCCATGCGAGGTAAGGAGTGGGGGCCACCGGTAGAGTGGGCTCAGCATAAAAAGTTTGCACGCCCCATGTCTATATAACCATCAGGGAGTATAAATAACGAATCCAATAATTAAACGACCACACTAAAACATGAAACAGTAAAATTAGTCAAACCCGTTCCTGAGTGAGAGTGGAGCGATGAAACAAAGTCAGGCGCAAGTCCTGGCGACTTTCTTCTTATATTTATTAAACTGTCTCAACTTTATTGGCTATGGAGCTTGGGCTTCTCTCTTCTCCGAGCAAAGAAAGGGCCACGTGGAAGGTATCACAGAGAGGGCCTGCTGGAGGCTGCCTTTGGAGGTGCCTGTCGGAGGCAGCATGCTGTAGGCCAATGGAAGAGAGGCTCCCCTGACAGCCAGCTCTGTGGACATCCTCTAGCAGGCACATCGGCATACCTCCTCCACAGGCCTCTCAATCCTCCAGGGCAGCAGGTAGGCAGTGGGTACACTCAGCTCCTCTTCTCCCCTCTGTCTCATTTCCCTCCCCCCCCCTCTATCTCCCCCTTCTCGCTCTCTCTCTCTCTGATCTCCCCTCTCTCTCTCATCTCCCCTCTCTCCTTCCCCCTTCTGTCTCTCACATATCTCCCCTCTCTCTCATATCTCATTTCTCTCCCCTTCCCCCTCACACACATCTCCCCTCTCTCTCTCTCTCTCTCTCTCTCTCTCTCTATCTCATATCTCTCTCTTTCTCCCTTCTCCCTCTTTCTCATATATATATATATATATATACAGTTAGGTCCGGAAATAATTGGACACTGACACAATTTTCATAATTTTGGCTCTGTACACCACCACAATGGATTTGAAATGAAACAACTGAGATGCAATAGAAGTGCAGACTTTCAGCTTTAATTCAAGGGGTTGAACAAATATATTGAATGAAACGTTTAGGAATTGCAACCATTTTCATACACAGTCCCGTTATTTCAGGGGCTCAAAAGTAATTGGACAAATTAACATAATCATAAATAAAATGTTCATTTTTAATACTTTGTCGAGAATCCTTTGCAGGCAATGACTGCTTGAAGTGTGGAACACATGGACATCACCAAACACTGGGTTTCCTCCTTTGTGATGCTTTGCCAGGCCTTTACTGCAGCTGTCTTCAGTTGTTGTTTGTTCGTGGGTCTTTCTGCCTTAAGTTTTGTCTTCAGTAAGTGAAATGCATGCTCGATCGGGTTGAGATCAGGTGATTGACTCGGCCATTGCAGAATATTCCACTGTTGCTTTCACAGTATGTTTTGGGTCATTGTCCATCTGTAAAGTAAAGCGCCGTCCAATCAACTTCGCTGAATTTGGCTGAATCTGAGCAGACAATATATCCCTATACACTTCAGAATTCATCCGGCTGCTTCTGTCTTCTGTCACATCATCAATAAACACTAGTGACCCAGTGCCATTGTCAGCCATGCATGCCCATGCCATCACGCTGCCTCCACCGTGTTTTACAGGTGATGTGGTATGCTTCGGATCATGAGCCGTTCCAAGCCTACTTTTTTCTTCCCATCATTCTGGTACAGGTTGATCTTAGTTTCATCTGTCCAAAGAATGCTGTTCCAGAACTGGGCTGGCTTTTTTAGATATTGTTTGGCAAAGTCTTATCTGGCCTTTCTATTCTTGAGGCTAATGAATGGTTTGCACCTTGTGGTGAACCCTCTGTATTTGCTCTCGTGAAGTCTTCTCTGTATGGTAGACTTGGATAATGATATGCCTACCTCCTGGAGAGTGTTCTTCACTTAGCTGGATGTTGTGAAGGGGTTTTTCTTTACCATGGAAAGGATCCTACAATCATCCACCACTGTTGTCTTCCGTGGACGTCCAGGCCTTTTTGTGTTGCAGAGCTCACCAGTGCGTTCTTTTTTTTTCTCAGAAAGTACCAAACTGTTGATTTGGCCACTCCTAATGTTCCTGCTATCTCTCTGATGGATTTTCTTTTTTTTTGCAGCCTAAGGATGCCCTGTTTCACTTGCATTGAGAGCTCCTTTGACCGCATGTTGTGGGTTCACAGCAAAAGCTTCCAAATGTGAATGCCACACCTGGAATCAACTCCAGACCCTTTACCTGCTTAATTGATGATGAAATAACGACGGAACAGCCCACACCTGTTGATGAAACAGCTTTTGCGTCAATTGTCCAATTACTTTTGGTCCATTGAAAAAGAGGGGGCTACATATTAAAGAGATGTAATTCCTAAACCCTTTCTCCAATTTGAATGTGAATCCCCTCACATTAAAGCTGATAGACTGCACTTTAAGCCCCATATTCATTATTTAACTGTAACTTGAATTTATCTTGGTACACAGCCGAAATAACAAAACTTGTATCAGTGTCCAAATATTTCCGGACCTAACTGTCATCCTCCCAGTCATCCTCCCACCCAGTCACCCTCTCACCCCCCCACCCTCTCACCCCCCCACCCTCTCACCCCCCCACCCTCTCACCCCCCCACCCTCTCACCCCCCCACCCAGTCACCCTCCCACCCAGTCACCCTCCCACCCAGTCACCCTCCCACCCAGTCACCCTCCCACCCAGTCACCCTCTCACCCAGTCACCCTCTCACCCAGTCACCCTCTCACCCTCTCACCCAGTCACCCACTCACCCTCTCACCCACTCACCCTCCCACCCAGTCACCCTCCTACCCAGTCACCCTCCCACCCAGTCACCCTCCCACCCAGTCACCCTCCCACCTAGTCACCCTCCCATCCGCTACTCACACACTCACCCCCTACTCACACACTCACCCACCCGACTAGTCACACACTCGCTTCTTAGTAGCAATTTACGCCTTTTTTTAAAGTGAGGGTGGGGCTAGGGGCGGGACTAATGGCAGGCTGGGGGCGGGGCTTGGTGGCGAGTAGATTTTTGGGTGATTTGTCGAACACCGTATATATATATATATATATATATATATATATATATATATCCTGCGTCCATGAGTGCCTGCCCACTGTACATTTCCTATTCCTCTTTGCACTGCACCACGGCAAAGAAATAAACCCCAGCTGACTACTACTATATATATATATATATATATATATATATATATATAACCCTCTTTCACCCCCTCCCCCCCCCCCCCGACATGAGATTGGGTGGGGTATACTCCTGGTTACCCTGAGTGGTCTGGGTGCTGCTGTGACCTGCTGGCAAACAGGAGGGCTGAGGGCTCCGCAGTGTTGTGGGGAGAACCAGGACAGGGACAGGAGGTGGTGTGGGACAGGTTACCTTGCTCTTGTTCTCTCTGGGTGGTGCAGTGCCTCCAGCCAGCAGGGATCCCCTGGGGTCTCCAGAGGAGAGACCCCCCACTGACACTCTCTCCTCATGCCAGGAACAGTGAGCAGCATACACAGCACAGTATCACAGCATCACTGCATCAGAGGCCTCTCTCTCTCTTCTCTGCCCTCTGCATTAGGGAAGCATGATTCCCCCCCCCCCTACCCAGGTGGGGTAGGAGGGAGAGAACTATTCTCTGTGCTTCTCTCACTAGAACTCTCTCCATACTAACTGACACACTAAATTTAGGAAACATGCCTCCATTTGAATATCTTCAGGAAGTGTCTCTAACTTTGAATCATTACAACTCAAAGCTGGATACCGATTGGCTCACACACATCATGGGGTGTTCCAACCCATATCCACCCTTTGGATTAACATGCTCAAAGGTTGCTTAGGCCCGCCCCTGAATATTGCTACAATACTCAGAGCTGAAATGCAAAACAGGCCAACTGAAGGAATTAACCTTTCCACTGCCTGTTCTAACAGGACTGACAGAGGAAAGGCCCAGAATTAGCAATAGCTGCCGAAGGCCAGGCTATATATATATATATATATATATATTATAATTAATATTGAATATGAAAGAGTATCATAGCTGCTATCACCACGCTAACAGCAGATGCATGAATTACAATTTGTATTCTAGCATTGAATAAAAAATTTGGATTAAAGGATATGACAGACAGTACTGATTCAGTGCTTAACAAGAAAGGCTAACGGGAGGAAAGTCACCACGGGGCCTTGTTTGCTGCAGGGGATGTTAATGTGAAAATGAAGGCTTGTGATATCACAGCTTAGGGGGTCTATCAGTATCTAAAAAACATTTCCCAAGTGCCAATGCCACATTGTTACGCCCCATCATCTACCAGTGAAGGTGATAATAATATTTGATAGTAGTGATTAAACTGAATCCAGTGAATATTATCACTAAACCACCAACTCATTTCCAATGTGTTATAAGATGTTTAGCAAGCTGCAGCAACTTCAGACACCAATTATGCTTTAATGGTTTTCATTACAGGCCCCTGACAGTAACATCTGTGTCCCGTCAGTGCCAGGAGCGCCAGTGAATCACTGTAACGCCATACGTTCCAACGCAGTAGCAGTGAAAGGGTTAACAGTCATTTCAAATGTTTTTCATCCATTACATTCTATACAATGCCTTATAGCAGGGGTCTCAAACTCAGTCCTCAAGGGCCACTGACAAGCCAGCTTTTATGGATATCCCTGCTTCAGCACAGCCACCTGTGCTGAAGCAGGGCAGGGATATCCATAAAACCTGGCCTGTTGGTGGCCCTTGAGGACTGAGTTTGAGACCCCTGCCTTATAGTAAACATAGATAATAACATAGTAACAATGGCTGCACATTTAAACTCAAACTAATGAAATAACCACACTCTTGTTCACAAGACATTATATACAAATGATTCCTGTACACAAAATTCACATCAGCATTTTCAAGATGCAAGTTTGTATCCTTTGTGTCATTGAAAATGGTCATGTTCATTCTGTTTCACATATGTTCAAAGTTTAAAAGTTGTTTGTTAAAATACTTTGCCCATAATTCATTTTAAAATCCCATTATGTTTGGATACAGAAGACTGAATTTAATATACTTAAAGATGCACTACGCCTTCAGCGTGGCATGTTTATGGGGTGAACATTATAAGGCATATAAAAAGGGCCGTATATTATATGTGTCAAGTGGCTGCGAACGCAGTTAATTTTTCAATCTGTCTAATTGTAATTAGGCAAGAATGTGCCACTTATGATTGTAAAGGTAAGCAGAAGAACAACTTGCAGAATAAGTTACAAATGTATTTTAACTTTACTTTCTGTGTTAGAGTTACACATTTCTGTGCCCAGCATTTATTTCGCATATTTAAACAAATCAAAATAGTACAGGATGTTTGGCAAAAAAGTGCCCGACATTTTATATTCCTCATTATATCAGGCTATTTATTTTATTCATTTATATAATGTTTTACCAGGAAGTAATACACTGAGAATTACCTCTCGTTTTCAAGTACAGAGTTATGATGACAAATTAAGTGAACAGGGTTATACATTATGTATAAAGACATTGCGTTAACAATTACAGTAGGGCCCTGCTTCTCGGCGATCCGCTGATACGGCGGTACCGAGAAGGGGGCCGCCATGTCTGCGCATGCGCATAATGGGGAAGTAAGGTTGCGCAGAACGGGCTGTTGCCGAGGATGCACATGGGCAGAACGAAGGTTGCGCGCGCCAAACGGAGGTTGCGCATGCGCAGAACAGGGGAATTGACGGTTTGTGCATGCGCACACGCTGAAAATCGCTGTTTCCGCTTTCCGGCGATTTTCGCTTCGCGGCGGGCCCTTAGAACAGAACCCGCCGCATGCCGGGGGCCCTCCTGTAAAGATAAAATATGTTATAGGCGTATGAAACAGTTACAGACCACATTAAGATGTGAGACAGCTTTAGTTTTGAAAGAACTTAGACTGGTGGCGGCTGTTAGAGTCTCCGGTAGATTGTTCCAGTTGTGAGGTGCACAGTAAGAGAAGGAGGAGCGCCCGGATACTTTGTTTGACCTTGGGACCGTGAACAGTCTTTTGGAGTCAGATCTCAGGTTATCAGTGCTGAGTGTGATAAGGGTGAGGAGCTTGTTCAGATAGGTGTGTAGCTTGCCCAGAAAGTATTTGAAGGCAAGGCAACTCATTGACTATCACTGGGCTGCAACTACCACTTCAGAAATAACACTGAGCTTTCCATTAAATGGGTCACCATTGTGTAATGTTTTGTAGGTCACCTTACTATGAATTTAATAGGTAGGAAGCAGGGGGTCTTCGAAGTGGACTCCATACTCTGGAGTATGTATCCAGAGATACATACCTGTAAACGTAGCTCCTGTCCTGTCCTGTCCTCTCCAGGGGGGAAAAGCTGATACGCCAGCCAATAGGAAGCCGCCACATCATCCATTGCATCTTCCTATTGGCCCACATGATGAGTGGAATTTAAACAATGGGGGTTGCAGAGGTGAAACTAAGGGGATCCACTCTGAAGAGCCCCTGCTTCCCAACTATGTAAAAAAATGGAGGGGGGGGGGAGGGTGGAACTGAACCTTTAATTTAAAAAAAAATATATATATATATATATATATATATATATATGTAACCCTGGTCTCATTTCAGCCCCAGAGACCACCCATGTAGCGCTCCGAGGCTCTGCGGCACACCCGATTAGCGGGGGCCGCCATGACAGGTTGCGCGAGCGTGCGCGTTGGTCGCGCTGGCGCAGTAAGGGTAGCGCACGCGGTCCCAATGCTAAAGAGGTTCTGAGTGGACTACAATTCCCAGCAGCCTCTGGGGGTTGCCCTTTCACCCACATCACGTGCAGTCAGCCAGCAAATAGGGTTTTGCAGCTTCTCCTGTGGAGGAAGGCTACAATGTTGCGGGGACCACGTTTGTCAGTTGGAGCTGGGAGCAGGAAGGGGAAGGAAGGGGGTAGGGAGCAAGTGGCTCCTACACCAGGTAAGGTAGTTCCCCAGATCCCAGGCAGGCCCCAATCCCCACCAGGGTAGTGGGTAGGTACTGAGGGACAGCCCCTAGGTTAGGGACGCAGCCCTTAAGTTTGAGTGTGCAGTCTTTTCAGTGTCACGGCTGTCAGTGCTGTGAGCGTTGACAAGTAGGCACAGTGTGTGAGTGCAGTGCAGTGCGGTTGCTGCAGGTACCGTGTGAGTGCAGTGCGGTTGCTGCAGGTACAGTGTGAGTGCAGTGTGTTGCTGCAGGTACCGTGTGAGTGCAGTGTGTTGCTGCAGGTACCGTGTGAGTGCAGTGGGTTGCTGCAGGTTCAGTGTGTGTGCAGTGCGGTTGCTGCAGGTACCGAGTGAGTGCAGTGGGTTGCTGCAGGTTCCGTGTGAGTGCAGTGCGTTTGCTGCGGGTATTAGGTAGAAGCTAAGGAGAAGGGATCCGGGAGGTGAAGGAAGAGGTAGTGTGGGTGCAGGGGGTCAGTGACCCACCTGCATAGGACAGGCCACCCCGCAGGCCCTAGGAGTATTTCCTGAAGTCATCATAGGTTGCTGTCCTGCAGGGACGGCCTATAGTGAGAGCGAGCATCACCCCTTACTGAGAACCAGTTAGGGACAAAGCACAGAGTTGCGGCGGTTGCAGTCATCTGGGACCAGACGGCTGGACACTGTGATATCTGGAGGCTACGTGTTGGAGGTGTCTGACCCTTTGTGAAGTTGTTACCGGTCACCGCCGTGACCGGAAGGTACTATAACATCAAGTGCACCAACACCGGTCAACAGGCGCTGATCCCGCCTTAGGCTAAACTCTTTAGGAACACTGAGAGAGTGGTTAAAGAACTGAGCCTATATCAATAGTACTATATATGGACACAGTGTGTGGGGCACGCGGTGAGGGGACGGACACGTTACTCCGGATGAGAGTGGCTGGGCCACTAAGGTTACCTGTTGCATTATAGAGTGATAAGGTTACTCTGCATTATCGTTAATACAGTAAAGTTGGTTGCATTACATGTGTATGTATGTATTTCTTGCCCAGGGGAATATCACATCGCAGGGATCCTGGGTAAGTGGAGGCGCTGCGCTAAGTAAGTGTATCAGTGTTACCCCAGGCTCCCAGCTAGCGGAGGCTCAGATCTCCTGGAGCCGCAGGTGTTGTACAGCGACCAGTAGTTCCTTTGGGAGGGTTCAGAAAAAGGGCTACATATATATATATATATATATATATATATAAATAATCCAAAACGAATAGACGATACCGTTCTGTGGCTAACTAAATCTAAATGCTTTTATTTGTACGAGCTTTCGAGATACACTGATCTCTTCCGGCAGAGATGGATAAAGCAAGAAAGGGTTCTACTTAAAAACAGTGCATCCTGGAATGTATCTGTTACTGAAGCTTATCCCTCCCCCCTGTGCAGTATGCGATTTATGACTTAAGGTATTAAATGGTCCCTGAATGTTAGTGATGTAAGAGTGTATGTGTGTGTGTGTTTATGTATGTGTGTAAATATACATTTATAAAGCGCCCAGTGTATACAGCGCTTTAGAAAAGGTGTGTGTGGAGTGAGAGTGTATACCATTTTGTGTGGGTAGGTGTAGAAATGTAAGAGGGTGTTGCCTTACTATTAATGTGTGTAGATACTATGTGGTCCCTATTGGTATATAGGGATAGAATTACATGGTACATTTGTTTGTGTAAGAGACAGCTATGTGTGCATTCATATAGCGCAGTATGTAGAGATTTGGCCTTTAACACTCATGGGAAGAGAGTTCTCTTGTGTCAGGGTAGTGACTCATGAAGCTGCGGTCTCGGTTTAGGCCACCGCTAAGTGGCCCGAACAGTTGCATAAATTTGTATTCATGCAACCATCTCTCTTTCAGTGTTCTAAGATTACCTTTGAGTATGGCCAGAGTCCGAGAAATGTTCACCGACATGACTGTCTCCTTTTCCGCATGTGATGCTGTGGCGATGTAGATTAATTCTCTTGTTTAGCTCCTGTCCTGTCTCACCTATATAGTAGCAGCCCCCTTGGAATTTCATGCACATGATGATGTAAACAACATTGCTGGAGGAACAGGTGAACCTTCCTCTGATTTTGTACTCCAGAGTCCTGTGTGGTATTTGTATTGTGCCCACTGTGTGGAGCATTGCGCAGGTTTTGCATCTGGTGTCCTGGCATGGTCTTGTCCCGCATTCAGTTGTACAGCTGAATACTTTACTCCTCACCATAATTTTCTTGAGATTACGAGGTTGTCTGTATGATAATAACGGTGTTTCAGGGAAGACCTGTTGCAGTCTTGTATCTTCCTGGATAATGGGTTGTAGTTCCCTGGAGATCTTGCGTAGGGCTTCTATGTGTGGGTTATATGTGCCCACCAAAGCTCCCCTGTTGCGTGTTTATTTCTGTCTGTATTCAAGGAGATCACTTCTTGGTATTCTGGTGGCTTTGTGGATTTGCTGGTCTACAATTCTGTGGATATATCCATGGTTTATGAAATCCGATCTCAAGGCTGTAATCCTCTGGCTGCTGTGTAGGAGCATATCCTTTTGAATCGTATGGCTTGACTGTAGATGGTTGCATGCTTAGTGTGTGTTGGGTGGAAGCTGTTGTCCCTCAAATAGCTGGCTCTGTCTGTAGGTTTGCGGTATACAGAAGACTGTAGTTGGTTGTTCTTTATAGTAATGGTGGTGTCTAGGAAATATACTTTGTCCGGGGAATGGGTGAGTTGGAGGTTGATGGTCAGGTGTATATATATATGTTTAATTTGTTTGTCAAGCCAGCTGGGACAGTTGGAAACCACTGCGAAGCTGCAAATAAATGTGTTAACATCTAAAACTGTATGTAAAACAGGCTAAAAGTGAAATCTGTGAAAGTAATGAGATTTTTCTGCATTGGCCCGTTTCCATGTTTCAAAGTCATCTTGTGAACTTCTATTCATTAGTATCCTGAGTGAGTGCGCATTCCTGAATGCTGCAATTGAAAAGTTCAGTGCATATTTATAACCTGGGATAATAGAATTATTATTCATAAATTTACTTGTCTTGCACTATAAATAAAGATGGATATTGAAGGCTGATTTAAGAAGTGGAATGGAAAAGCAAACCCAAACTCTGTTGAAACATTTAAAACCACAGTTTAACTTAATTATGGATGCATATTACACTTTGGAAACAATTACTTTTAACATTAGAAGACTGTCAGACATGAATAAAATAGAGCTAAACCAATGGGATGTGTGTTATGAGACCCAAGGCAATGCCATATTTCACACTGGAATGGCAAAATATTTCATAATTATACCTATATAAGATGAAGATTAGCATTTATATGCTAATAACAGCAATATGAGTAGCTCTAGGTTTTCACTGAAATCAGTGAGGCCTTTAATTGTAATAAGTCTTTGGGGTTCGATTTGATTTAATTCTTTTTAAGTATTATATTTCCATGGGCTTTTAACCCCGTCTTGGCAAAATATTAGCCGAAAGGTACATGTAGTGGGCACATAACTCAGAAACATTTCCTTTTATCAACCATAGCCCATGTCAAGAAGTCCCAATGTGGTGGACATTGAGTGCCATGTCTCATTCATTGTGGTCTTCTTACTGGTCTCTGTCTGAACTTGTAACATGACTGACATCTAAATGATGATAATAGCACACTACACTATTTTAAAAAGAAATGTACTTTTAGTTAGTGCTGAAAAAATAAATAAACAGCAAATGAGACCCTTATTGTGTCCTGAGGGGCAGCCATCCATGATCTTTTTCCCTTGGATATTTTAGACAGCATTTGAAGGACAGGATTGGGCTGTTTCAGAAGCAGTGGGTGCCAGAGGAGTGGCTAACTCCAGTCCTCAATTGCCACACTAGTACAGGCTGTCAGTATCTCCCGAATTCAGAACAGGTGGTCATTATCACTGAGCCACTGATTGATCCACCTATGCTGAAGCTGGGATATCCTAAAAACCTGAAGAGATCCAACAGGTAAAAAAGCAGGAGCACAGCCATAGCAAAAATACTCTTTGAAAAAGCGCTATGCGCAAAACGCGTTGGAGTGACTGACCTGTCCTCCATGCTGTCGCCACGGTGAAATAAAGGTGTTTTTAATATAGAATTTGGTTTGTAGCAACATATTTTTGCTATGGCTGTGCTCCGCTTTTTTACCTGTTGGATCTCTTCAAGCAAACAACCAGCGTGATGCACGCACTGATACCGGACTGCCTCAAGACTGTGAGTACATTTCGCTCTTCATTCATGTACATGGAGATAAGACTGCGTATAGGTGTGTGGCTCTGGGGTGGTTGGCCTTATAGGTGATAGACGGGGGTCTTACTCTTCATATACAGTTTATCCCAAATACACACTACAGGACCTCATTATTACATTACCCCCTCTATCTGAGCATATCAACTAGATTATAATTACTCACAGAGACTTTGATGTCCATCTTCAAGCAAGTTGAAAAACTTTGAGCAATTATACAGTATATTCATTGCCATTATTGTTCTATAGATCTAGAGCACTGATATCTAGAACTTGGTTCTTGTTTCTTCTATCCTGAAAACCTGTATGAAACAAAAATTGTGAGGCTCTTCCAATAAAGGTGTGATAAATATATAGTGATAAATAAAATAAATATATAAATATAAACAGTGTTCAAAAATAATGATAATACTAGTGAAGTTCGCTGCTCAACCCTCTTAGGAGAAGATCCAGTTCCTCCTCTCTTGACTGTTTCGAAGAAGCTTGTGGGGAGCACAGAATTTCACCATATAAAAGAAATGAAATAAATAATAGTGTAATATGTCCAGACACCTGTAACAATGTATATGGGGATCGAGATTAAGAACTCACATTCTCCCAGTTAAAATATAGCATTGGAAGACAATCTGAAGACTGTAGTTTGCAGGGGGATCTTGCTTTGGATACTCTCCCTGGTGTCAGTGGAACCAACCCTCGATGGAAACAGAGACAACTCTAGTGCAACATTGTATGTTCACTACTGATGTATTCAATAAAAACAGTTGTAATCCACACTTACATTAGCACCATGTGCATAGACACATAACAATCAAAGCGCAGCAGCAGTATACACCATCTACCCTGGATGGTATGCAGGAAGGCAACGCCCTTTTCCTTTTTAACAGGGACTGCCCATGGCTGTGTAACATCAAACTATGTTTAACTCCAACCATACCTGCATTATACTGGCTGACCTCATGACACCACATTAAAGCGAAACGCGTAGAGTGAACTAGTAGCAACTCAGAGTGTGCCCCCCATGCCCCAGAACCCATGTGGACCCATTTCCAGATCTATCGCGAAACCGGAAGTGACGCGCCGGGCCAGACCGGAAGTGACGCAACGCGATCCCGGGAGTGGGGTAGATGGTGTATACTGCTGCTGCGCTTTGATTGTTATGTGTCTATGCACATGGTGCTAATGTAAGTGTCGATTACCACTGTTTTTATTGAATACATCAGTAGTGAACATACAATGTTGCACTAGAGTTGTCTCTGTTTCCATCGAGGGTTGGTTCCACTGACACCAGGGAGAGTATCCTAAGCAAGATCCCCCTGCAAACTACAGAGTCTTCAGATTGTCTTCCAATGCTATATTTTAACTGGGAGAATGTGAGTTCTTAATCTCGATCCCCATATACATTGTTACAGGTGTTTGGACATATTACAGTATTATTTATTTCATTTCTTTTATATGGTGAAATTCTGCGCTCCCCACAAGCTTCTTCCAAACAATCCTGAAAACGTGACCTGGTGGGGGCCCTTGAGGACTGGAGTTGGCCATCCATGTGCCAGAGCAATTAGAACGTCATTCTTCAAGTGATATAAATGACATCACTCCAAGATAGCCAACTCCTGAATTCTGAGAAGAAAATACAGGTATTTTATTAACGTTATTCTATATTTCCCCTTTGTTTGTACATATGTATTTTGTAAAGACTTTGAGATCACATTAATACATGAGTGTGCAAACTGGGGGTGAGATTATTTTGGGGGTGTACAGCATTTACAGAGGCCCCGTACTCTTCCCCAAGGCTTTTAAATCAAATGCCGGGGGACCACACAACAACTCTGTAACTTCACTTACCGTGATTCAGAGGCTTGGTGTGACGTGTCGCCATGGCAACGCAGCATCAAATGACACCGCTGGGTCATGTCACATGACCCGCGGCATCATTTGACGCTGGCAAAAAGGTAAGTGGGGCGCGAGCACTGAGGGAAGCAGGCAGGGGGCACAGCTCCAAAAGTGTGCGCACCCCTGCATTAATATAAGGGTGAAGCCCGCCTCAGACTGTCATTACTAAACCATTCCAAATGTAAGCAAAGATTGTGTTGCGGTATTGAGCAGCTTGGATTAAGGGTAGTTTTGTATTATACAGTATTACTATCCAGTTATAAAGTTCCAGCACCTTCTGCAGCGCAATACAATGGGGATGTGGCTGAAAGACAATAACAATAATCACAACATACAGTAACATACTCTGGTTCCTTAGGTGAGGAACTTTAAAGAGAGAGGGGACCAGAAACACATGGTATCGTGAGGAGAGAGTGTGGTGCGGTTCAAGGCATCATCGGAATGATCTTTTCTTTGTAATGGAGTATAGTTGTTATGGTGCAGACAGATAGAACAGGAGTGGGGGTTTGAATAGGTTTCCCTGAAGAAGTGGCTTTTCAGGGGACCAGGGCTTTCAGTGTCAAGGGTGAGGGAACGTCTGATGTCACAAGGCAGGACAGGGAAGGTCTTGAAGAGTTAGTGACAAATAGTGACCTCCACCACTGTTCTGACCTAGCCCAGGGGTGGCCAACTCCAGTTCTCAAGGGTCACCAACAGGCCAGGTAATAGGGATATCCCTGCTTCAGCACAGGTGGCTCAGTCTGTGCTGAAGCAGGGATATCCAGAAAACCTGACCTGTTGGCGGTACTTGAGGACTAGAGTTGGCCACCCCTAGTGTAGCCTGTGACTTCGCTTGCGATTTTAGTTTCACAAACTGCTGCCAGAATGGGCTGGAAAGCCTTGTTTTGTGTACTAACGCTCTCTGCTGCAGCAGATGGCGAGGCTTGCAGTTTTAATTAAGGAATACAAATGGGCTTTGGACATTGCATTATGAGAGCGATCTCCGAGCAACACTTTTTCAGTAGGGAGTTGCCATCTCTTCATCAGATGGTGGCACCTCTATGGGAAACCCTTTATTAGCGAGGTGGTAAGGGGAGTGTAACATTCACTAACAGCCTCTGCTGGCCTGCAGGTTGGTAAATGACAGCATCAGCTCACGTCTTAAAGCCATATTAAAATCTAGAAAGCTTGTTAGGGAGGGTTCAGAGGGTTGGGACAAAACATTAAACTTGCTCAAGGTCAGAAAGGGCAGGGGAACATCACAAAATCCCATACTACTGAAGAAGTTCAGTTGTGTGAATGAAGTTAACACAGACTTTACCTTATAGAGCAGGGGTGCTCAATTCCAGTCCTCAAGACCCCCCAAACAGGACAGGTTTTCAGGAGTTCCCTGTTGAAGATGGGATATCCATATAACCTGACCTGTTGGGTGGTCTTGAGGATTGGAGTTGAGCACCCCTGTTGTAGATTACCATGTCTATATCATCCTCCTTAGTTACATAGGAAACACAGTCCAAAGCCGCTGTGTTCTTTAAACGTGTTTAAAACCTTCGAACAACTGCTCAAACCTGAAGGAAAGTTTGAATTGTTCCGATAAATAATGTCCCAAGCTGCATCTGTAACCAACATTTCTTTATCAAGAAAGAGCAAAGGGAACATACGTGACAGAAAATGGGACTAAAACGCAGAACTAGTTTCGAGCCTGACTTTTTTACTCTCCGCGTCTCAGCTGCTTCCAATTTGTCCTGGATAAATAGTTGCATGCTTTACGCAGAACTCATTGAGTGAATCTTTCATTGTGAAGTCCCTACTTTGATTTGACTGATCCTGTAATACACAGTGTGCCGGGGTAATTTATACAATCCTTGGATGAAGCACACCATCAAATTCTGAAATTAATATTGTGGGAACATTCTCAATTATATGTCATTTACTTTACAAACAGACCTTGCACACAATGTCAAATACATTTCAATTTGATGCCGAGATGTCTAACACAATCAGGATATTGTTCTATTGATATTGTGTTTTTCTTATTTAAGGACATCCATGTATGCAGATCGTTCCAGCTTGGCATACACTGTAAAATAGAGTATGTTGCTGATATAATACAGGGACACAGCCAGACATCGAAATTAACATTGGAAAAAGGATTTACTAGCAATTCATTGTACTCAAGAATGTGTAAATGACATTAATTACAGTAAGTTGTAGATGTACTTTTACATTTAAATCCAGGCACCTTTTTTTTCAAATGCCATCGTAATGATTAAAGCATTACAGGGACAGCTGCTGTAAACCAAGGGATGACGCCAAAGCAAAATAATATCTTATTGAAATGTTATTCTGTTCTACAAGTTAGTGCATGGTGTTATAATACCAAAATTAGGTCCAGTGCAAATCTTTCTGCGTTCATGCTAACCACGAGCGGGTGTGACTATGAATGAGAGGAACAGCGCGCTAAAGCTTACCACTGCTCTGTGGATCCGAGCATCTGAGTTTCATACAGTGGATCAGGAGTGGTAAATTCCAGTGCACAAGGGCCACCAGCAGGTCAGGTTTTAAGGATATCACTGCTTCAGCACAGGTGGCTCAATCAGTGGCTCAGTCAGCCACTGATTGAGCCATCTGTGTTGAAGCAGAGACTGGTTGAGCCACCTGCGCTGAAGCAGGGATATCCTTAAAACATGACCTGCTTGTGGCCCTTGAGGACTGGAGTTGGCCACCTTTGCAATAGATAATGGGGAAGGGCAGGGGTGCAGACATGTCTGAGACGTGAATGGGCCCACAGGGGATATTTTTATTTACTATATACAGTAGTGGAAACTAATATCAATGTAAATAAGTCTTTCTGTAACCCTTTGCAGTGCTATTGGGCACTCGAAATTATTTCATGCAATGCTCTTTTATCCTTTTTTATTTCACTTTACTAATCCGTGTCCTTAATTGAACATGTCTTGTTCTACCGCCTCCACACCATAAGTCGTTGACTGCATCTATATTGGGTGCAAATTGTTCTCCAGGAAATGGACAGCTGTTTTGACTTGATGTCAAGAGGAAACATTCTAGCTAAACATACATGTATGTGGATTACTGTAGGAACACAAATAAATCCCAAGAAAATAAATAATCTATGTATAAATTGTTTCTGAACTAGCCAGACAGATGTCCACCCTATTAAACCAAAGAGAAGCCGTTAATTGATTTGAGTGAGCGAATGGTTAGGTGTGCGGTTACTGTATCTAGGGTTCCCTGGACAGCTTAATCCTTGTTGCCAAATTGGGAGACTGGAAATTCCCCTCATTAAGGATCAGCCCAGAAGTTTGGTATGGCTAATTTTGCAGACTGTTTATAAATGTAATGAGTGTTCCATTTAATGCATGTAAAATGGTATTGTTTAGTTTACTTTTGTATGTATAATTCTACCTTTTTGTACAGAAATGTCCTTACATTGTCCTGCTAACAGGTGTTAGGAATAGATTTTTCATGTAGCAGTCAGGACTAGATAGGATTTCTTTGTCCATGGTATGTGAATATGTATCAAGAACAAAACATAAGCTCGTTACGATGCCCCAGTATGACTCTCGTGTGCCTGCCGTATAATAGAGAACAGACAAAGGGTTCCCAGCTAATTACTTATTGTACGAAAACTATTGCTGTCTGTCGATGGAAGCGAGAGATGACCTAACATTGCTTGCATTCTGTTCTGTCATTTTAACTAAAGGGAGACAGCTGTAATCTTTGTGCACACCCCTTGTGCTATGTAATGCGATTGCCTTGCTTAATTTTGTTTAAATACGCAGGAAAAGCCACAGAAATGATAAGATATCTTCTGTTTTCCCAGTTTCTCTTTTTTTTCACATTTTCGGTGCTGGAGAAACTTGTGACATATTAAAGACTAATTCCACGGTGCTAATTATTCCCTTATTGTGTATATACATTTCATATATATAAACCCACTCCTGTGGTCTGGTTAATAAGGGGTTAAGTTTAATATACAGTAGGTGATGTGAATGTACCATCTTTTTGGCCCATTTCATTCCCCTAAATTCTGTGCTTTGCTGGGAGTCCGTTTTAGTATATATTACTAGCCCACCCTCTTTCAGTTCCGTTCTCAGTATCAAGGTTCCAGTTTAATAATGGTTCAGACAGATTTTATTTTTCTGATATTTATTTTTTATTTTTCCTCACGTGACCACAACGCGTTTCGTAACAACGTACTTTGTCAGGTGTTCAGCTGACGAAGTACATTGTTACGAAACGCGTTGTGGTCACGTGAGGCTGTCTCAGCGCGCTTGCCCTCTGGCAGGGGACAACAACCAGGAAGTTCCAGCGGTGATTCTACTCTGCTGCGGAGAAGCTGCAGTCCGGACTGGTTACACAGCAGCTCCCTCGGCGTCCCGCTTGCCACTTCGTGGTTAGTACTGTCCTCCCCACTGTGGCCTGCTCTTTATTCGTGGTTACATTGTATTCATGGTTACATTGTATTCATGGTTACATTGTATTCATGGTTACATTGTATTCATGGTTACATTGTATTCATGGTTACATTGTATTCATGGTTACATTGTATTCATGGTTATTGATTTGTTTTGGTGTTTTAGCTTTGATCTCTGGGTTATTTCACTAGATAAACACTCTGCATTTCTGCCACTGCACTTTCTATGCATTATTTGCAATTCTTTTTGTCCTTTTTGCACCTAATTATATTTGTGCAATCTTATATGTAATTTTGTAGCACATTCACATTAGATTTATTTCCTAAGTCACTTTGCACGTGTGTTTGCACATTATATGTTTATATTGTCGCATACTTGTCTACACTCAGTATATCACTTTAAGGGTTCTTATTCTGTTTGTATTGAAGTATTGTTATTTTCACCATGGGTGACTATTTTAATCACTTTTGTGTTACTCAGTATTTATACTGCTTTTTAGCTGGTATTTTAAATCTGTTAGATCTATTGGGAAAGTATTAATTACGCTAATCCCTGGTGCACTGTATGCATACCTTTTTTTTGCTTGTTCTGAGATTTACCCACCTGGGTTATCGCATTTTGGAGACTGTGGGGAGGGACTCCATGCACCTAGCAGCAAAGGGACTGGTTTTCATGTGATTCAAGAAAGCACGAGCGCGGATTTCTCGAAAAGAGTGTTCTTTAATAAACGTGTTATTTTTTTTAAAGGTAACCTTCCTGGCACACATACTCCATACACATATTGCCACAATGCCCGATCCATGACTGAAATCCAAGCAGCAGGAGGAGAGCCCCTGAGAATACAAAGAATGTGGAAAGGGCATCTCAGGAGAGTATTCCTGCAGTGTACTCCTTGGAGCCATGTAGGGGTTACATTTATATTCAGCCACCCATTGTCACTAGTATCCACATTAAGTTGAAAAATTATCTCTCTATAACACTTATTTCCTCTGATCATGAAAGCATCAATGTCTTTAAAAAAAAAAAAAAAATATATATATATATATATATATATATACACAGTATGGGGTACAACCCCTTTGAGAAAGTCGCCCGAGTGCGACGAAACACGTCAGGGAGCGTGACACGTAAGCGACACTACATCATCACGCAGCGCATGATTGTGGCCGGATAACACGCGGAGCAGACCGGTGGCAGCGCTATCCAGGACAGGCTGCGTCGATTCGAAAGGACTTTCCAGCCCTCAAATACACTGTGGGAATCCATCTACACATCCCTTTATTGGAACTGTGAGGGACGATATGGTGCAGGAGAATTTCGGCTGGTGGTGAATTATTTCACAAATTGCCTACTATTTTAATATCCTTGTGAGTGAGATTCCTTCCCTCCCCCCCCCCCTTTCCCATCATTAAATCGCTTTTATACGCTGTGAGGCGTGTGCTCTCTTCTCTTTTTTCATATATATAAATATATATACAGTATGTTCAGTGTCTTCCATCAGTTTCCCAATATACATTAATGGCATCATTCCCTTTTTCAGTCACTTACACACATCCGTTGCCACCGCTGATTTCACCCTCTTACAAATCACAAATCTCCCTAAGTCAATCACTTAAGTTGAGACATAAACAGCTCTTAGCGATAGAGCCCCAAAGGAAAAAATCAGTAGCCCTTTCGCCTAATCAGAGAGGTGAGTGGTGATACACAAAAAAAAAATCACTTAATATATAAAGCTTCCTTACTGCTAACAAAGTCAGTAGCCCACTTTTTATGCCAATTCCTATAGGGCAGTTCTCACCCGGATCCTCAAAAATAGCTTTGTATGTACAGGAGCATATTGAGCCAATCTTCAATACATGCCTATGGTCACACAGGGATCTTTAAAGAGGCAATGCATTCATTTCAGTTCCAGTGACCCCCTGCTTCCAGAGATACTTACCTCCGTAGGGCCCCTCCACTCGGCTAGCTGGATTCATGTAATGGCGGAGTTTCACAGCTCCCGCACCCTGCGGGCCAATAGGAAGCCGTGACATCAGGTGCGGTTTCTTATTGGCCCACATGACTCTGGAGCTTTAAACTTTGCTCAGATACCGGCACCCCCCTTGGAAGTCTGTATCTCGGGAAGCAAGGGGTCCACTGAACTGAAATCAATTGGGGTCTGCTCCGGAGATCCCCTGCTCCAAACCTACGTTAAAATAAATAGTACATCTTAAAAAGAGCCTGAATTGCTCCTTTACATGGCGGCGCCTGTCGCTCCTCTTTGGGGCAATGCCATGCAACATCTCACCAAAACAGAATGCAATTGGATGTGAAAGTCTTGAGTCTTTGCCACATTCATTAAGAAGTATCTATGCAGAAAGAACGCCACCAAAAAAAGCCCTTTCTGCTTCCAATGTGCGCGTTTTGACACGCGTTTCTCACTGGTCGCTTTCTTGCATGCATATATGCACGGAAACACCATTCTTGCAGTTTAATGAATGGACCCCTGATTATCTTTGCCCCAGTGCACTCATTATGCTTAAATTCATATTGAAAATCACTGCACACATGGCGCAACTTCATGTTAAATCACTTTAACAGACGCATTAATCTTTCTTCCAGCAGGTGGCATTAAGGTTCCCTTTCTATCACCTAAACTCTTTTGTACTCCCAGATAATTAAAAACGGGAACAGGGAAAGGGATGAAATATAAAGCAAATTTGCCCAGCGCCGGCACCTCCATTAATCAACTTCTGTTTTCCACAATCAGGCTCCAACTATTAGGTCTGTTTAGATGAGTGATCAGCAAATCCTTAGAAACTAATCTATCTCTGTCTAGTTTCTTAACCTGCCAAGTATAAGTAAACCATTATTTTCTGAATTCATAAAATATGAGTTTACAAAGAGACCAAAGTTCTGCGGATCATGCAATCCTCTGCAGGACAATCCAGCGCAGGCATTGACAGCATTTCAGGGGTTAATTAGATTGGAACAATCTGTACAATGTAGTGAGAAGGGGAAGGACATTGTTAACCAGGCATCAACTTCTTTGCTCTTGAGTGGACTTTATTATATCCCCTCACTTCAGTCTTTATTATATAGTAACCAATAAAAGGTAATGTTGTAAGCGTTCTTGTTAGTACCTGAGGGGCAAACATGTAATTATACACAAAGCATCATCACAAAAGGTAGCAATTATTTTCCTCTGTATCTTAAAGGTTCCTTTCTGACTTCTCATGGTTAAAATCAACTTTCTATCAGTGTTTTCAATTCCTGCAGGCTTTTAAACCTGTGTTAGGCTGGCAGTGTGGATTGTGAATGAGCGCATGTGACTATATCATGTTCCTTTTGCCCAGCAACATCCCACACAAATCTGCAGCTGTTGGTCAACAGAGTAGAAGCCGGGATGGGGTGAGGAGGGATGGAGTGAGGAGGGACTGAGGAAGAATGGTGGGAGCGAGGAGGTAGGAACAGATTGAGGAGGGATAAAGTGAGTAACCCATGCATTCACATGTAAGATAAGTGCATACATGAGCGCTTAGTAATACCCTGGTTATTCCTAAAATTGTGTTTTGCTGAGTTCCTTGATGAGAGGGCTAAGGAACATTGTCTTATACTCAAGGTGGGAAAGATCTAATCAAGATGAACCTTGTCAAACCAGGCTCCTCCTATAATTTACCAACAATGGACATACACCAGGAACTGAAAGTATTATTAATAGTGGGATAGGTAATCAACCTATTATACCATCACCACTGGAGAAGCTAACATAGGAGGTTTTAAAGGTCTCTCCAGAAATCAATTCAAAGTTTGTTTAGCACTAAACTTGACCCACACATTTTAATCTAAACACACACAAAACCACATAAAATTTTTACCACAAGTGCCCCCCTGGCAGAAAGGAAAGCTATTCCTTGGACCCACCCGGAAGTCCGGCGCACACCGGCGGGAGAGAGAGGCATCCAGCGTGGGAGAGAGAGACAAGCCCGGCAGGAGTCCTGCAGCAGATGGGGAGAGCTGGGGCCTGGCAGCAACCAGGGGCTCGGCAGCCGGATGCACAAGTTTGGCCCAATGTCCAGCGCCAGCCAGGCCCCGAACCATCCGCAAGGCCCAGGACACTTGCCTTTGCTAAACCCACCCCCGCCCGTCGATGGCCCTGATGTCAGTCCAGACAGTGTATAACAACATTTGCAGGACTATGGGCCTCATGCAGTAAGCCCCGATAAGGCGTTTTTCGCCATTTTTTGCCTTCCAGATTCAGTAAGCGCCGATAAGTGGGAATTATCGGCAACTTTTCCTCCGAAATTTTTTTTATCGACATCTGGCTGCCGATAAGCCACTTATCGGCACTTTTTTAACCCATACAAATACAAAAAATGTCCCCGGCGCAAAGTGTGGTGATGATAATTACAGTACCATATCGAAAGACAGTCCTGTTTGAAAAGTCAGTCCTGGTAGTAGAATGATTCATCAACAATGTGAGGTAGATTTTCCTCTAGGCGTGTTCCCTTATGTTGTCTGCAATGACAGATAAAGAAAACACACCATTGCGCAGTATACAGACTCAATTGCCCCAACCTGAAGAGGAAAATCCCTACTTACAGGATATTTTCTTGTTCATTCGGGGGAGAGAATCTGTTCTTTAGCTCTCTTCCTCCACCTTGATCTCCACGGGCCCCTCGTGGTTCCTAAGGTGGCTCTCTTCAACTCGGTCTGCGTCGTCCCAGTAGCAGCATACACCGCAACAACCGTGGTTGGAGAAAATTGAAAGACAGCCTAGTGTACTCCGCAAATTTTATTTAACAATGTTAAAAAGCAGCGATGTTACACTCACATTTTGCGAGGGCAAACATGCCGCTCAAGAATGCCGTCCGCAGCCTATGTCCACTCGATGGTGTGTTGTTCACGACGTCGCGCGCCAACCGATGACGTCAGCGGCGCAGCGCCCGAAGTTCTCCCCACACCACGAGATGCAACGCAGGTGACAGCTTACAACGTGCACTGTACTAGGCTCCTCCTCTCTACGCGTTTCGTGACGCTACGTCACTTCCTCAGGAGATCTTAGTTAGTTTTGTATTCACTTTTTTAACCCGGCTGAATTCAGGTAGCCCCGATCAGCTTTTCGGTGCTGATCGGCACCCCAGATTGGAGAGTTTATCGGGAATCCAGCCCGCCAACTAAAGTTGGCAACTTGGTGGAGGAGAAGCATCGGCCGGGGCAACACTTAGAAAAAATCAGCCCTTTTTCCTGCCTGTGATTGATGCCGGTGGTCTCCGGAGCTGATACCCGCACCGGAGCCCCCCGGCATGCATCCGAGGCAGGAAAAAGGAATTTAAAGGCCACTTCATTACCGTAGCGGCTAACCGCTAAGGCAATGAAGGGGTTAACCCACGTGCCATCTTTATTGTGGGTAGCGGGGGTGGGTGAAGGGGGTATTTGGCCCTGGGTGTGAGTTTAGGACTTGCGGGGGGGTTGCGGGTGCACTTAACCCCTTCACGACCATAGCAGTTAATACCGCTACGGTCATGAAAGGGTTAACCCCTCCCGCTACCCCCCGCAAGGCCAAAACAAACACCGTTGTGGCTAATACCCCCTTCACCCACCCCCGCTACCCACAATAAAAAATAATCACACACAGCAGCCCCACACTAAATAAATAAATAAATCTAAATAAATAAATATCTCTATATAAATAAATATATATATATATATATATATATATATAACCCAACAACCCCTAACATACACATATATGCACATCAATGATACTATAGGCCAGCGGGGGCCCTCGGGTGTTACCCGCAGGCCTACAGTACCAATTATGTGCCCCCCCAAATTAATGTCTAAACACATACATGCTTATAAAGAAATACCCCCCCCCCCTTAACACATACAGTATAGTAATGGCCACAATTACTATTATCCACAAAGGGATAATAGTGAATGTGGCCATTTTAAATACATAAACACCAATCAATACATTAAATACATATAGCACTTACCACCCATGTCCGGCTGTCACGATGAAGGCCATCCTCCTCTTCATCCTGCCCATGGTCCCCTCCGCTGCTGCAAAACAGACACAAGAATGAAAACATCCAAAGTAATGTCCCCTAACCCCTTAATCACCATAGCGGTTATTAACCGCTACAGTCATTAAGGGGTTAACCCACCCTCACCCACCACTCAGGACGCCTACATACCCTCCCACACTAACCCCCACCCCGTGAGGCCTAACCCCCCCCCACCCACTACCCACAAGGGAGGCCTACCCACATACCATTGGGGAACCCGCCCCCCCACCCCCAGTACCCACAATAAAAACAATACAGTGACCCAGAATAAACATCATAATATTTAATAAATACATTACCCACCCCCTGTGCCCCCCCATAAATACAAGATTTATACTTTTACAAACAGGGTTCATAACGCAGCCCCACGCGAGTCCCCGGTGGGCTGGCGGGGCACCTGGACAGACCTACAGGGTACCAGCAGCCCTTTTCAAACAGGTTCTGGAGGCCTGCTGGTGGGTCCCGCCAGCACCATGGCCCCCAGGTGGTCTCCTTGGGTCACCGTGGGCCACAATTGGGTCCCCATGGTAGGCCCAAGGATGTCTGGGAGCCCCGGGTCAGACCCACAGGTGTCTGCGGGGCCTCGGGTGGTTCCCACGGGGGTCTGGGGAACTCACGGGTGCTCACTACGGGTCCGCGGTGCCCCCACAGAAGTGGGACCACACATCTTCATCCCCGCATCTACGGGTCGGCGGTGCCCCAACAGAAATGGGACCACACAGCTTTATCCCCGCAGACTACGGGTCCGCGGTGCCCCCACAGATGTGAGGCCACCGATTCATCCCCGCATGTGTCACCCGTGGAACCACCAGCCTGGTACCCGTGAGATACCCGAGGAAACCACAGGTGGTCTCCAGAGGTCCCACGTGGAACCACGGAACAAACCCTGAATGTAAAAAAAATAAACCTGGCCTATACATTCAATACATTCCCTCCACCCCCCACCAACACCTACAGTACAATAATGAGCAAAATAGCAATAGCAATAGCTCTCTGTATATATATATATATATATATATATATATATATATATATATATTTGCATGATGAAGCCACTGTACAAATTAATGGGTGAAGGGTGGGTATCGGGCCAGTGTGTCTTAACCCGTTAATTACCTTTGCGGTTATTATCCGATAAGGTGTTTAAGGGGTTCATTGATATCTGAATGCAATTGCAATGTATTGGCTTTGTTTTGGCTATGTATTTTGTGGGCAAGACAAGGATGTTGCTGGCGACGGAGACTTCTTATTGATGAGGTCAGTAGTACTTTATTTATTTGAATATGCTAGTTAATGTTTTTAATAATGGGCAAATAATCTATTATCCCTATCTGGATAATAGTTATTTTGCACATTATTGTACTGTAGGTGTTGGGGGGGGGGGGGGGAATGTATTGAATGTATACATTCAGGGTTTGTTCCATGGTTCCGCGTGGGACCTCTGGAGACTACCAGGCTGGTGGTTCCACGGGTGACACATGCGGGGATGAATCGGTGGCCTCACATCTGTGGGGGCACCGCGGACTCGTAGTCTGCGGGGATGAAGCTGTGTGGTCCCACTTCTGTGGGGGCACCGCCGACCCGTAGGTGCGGGGATGAAGATGTGTGGTCCCACTTCTGTGGGGGCACCGCCGACCCGTAGTGAGCACCCGTGAGTTCCCCAGACCACCGTGGGAACCACCCGAGGCCCCGCAGACACCTGTGGGTCTGACCCGGGGCTCCCAGACATCCTTGGGCCTACCGTGGGGACCCAATTGTGGCCCACGGTGACCCAAGGAGACCACCTGGGGGCCATGGTGCTGGCGGGACCCACCAGCAGGCCTCCAGAACCTGTTTGAAAAGGGCTGCTGGTACCCTGTAGGTCTGTCCAGGTGCCCCGCCAGCCCACCGGGGACTCGCGTGGGGCTGCGTAATGAACCCTGTTTGTAAAAGTATAAATCTTGTATTTATGGGGGGGCACAGGGGGTGGGTAATGTATTTATTAAATATTATGATGTTTATTCTGGGTCACTGTATTGTTTTTATTGTGGGTACAGGGGGTGGGGGCGAGTTCCCCGGGGTGGGGGGGGGGGGTTCCCCAACGGTATGTGGGTAGGCCTCCCTTGTGGGTAGTGGGTGAGAGGGGTTAGGCCTCACGGGGTGGGGGTTAGTGTGGGAGGGTATGTAGGCGTCCAGAGTGGTGGGTGAGGGTGGGTTAACCCCTTAATGACTGTAGCGGTTAATAACCGCTATGGTGATTAAGGGGTTAGGGGACATTACTTTGGATGTTTTCATTCTTGTGTCTGTTTTGCAGCAGCGGAGGGGGCCATGGGCAGGATGAAGAGGAGGATGGCCTTCATCGTGGCAGCCGGACATGGGTGGTGAGTACTATATGTATTTAATGTATTTATTGTTGTTTATGTATTTTAAATACACAGGGGGTGTATGTTGTTTATTGCAATGTTTATTGGGGGCATTTGTCCCCAATAAACATACTATTCTGCGTTAACCCCTTCATTGCCTTAGCGGCTATCCGCTATGGTAATGAAGCAGCATTTATGTATTTTTAATACTATTGTGCGGGAGCAGGGGGCCCCCTGAGCTGAATCGCATTGATTTGTGGCTCAGAGACCCCCTGCTTCCCGAGTTACAGGCCCCGGTTTGGGGCATCGGTTACAGTGTCGCCGCCATATTTATAGCGGGCACGTCGCGAATGGGACGCTATAAAGATGGCGGAGACACTGCCACCCGATGACACATTCCGGGGCCTGTAACTCGGGAAGCAGGGGGTCCCTGGTCCACAAAGTGATGCGGTTCAGCTCGGGGGACCCCCTGCTCACTGTACAGTATTATTAAATAAATATTCATGCTGCTTCGTTACCGTAGCAGATACCCTCTAAGGTAAGGAACGAGTCTTTATTGATATGTGTGTTTTACTCATAGTGTAGATGTGCAGAGGGTCTCCGGAGCGGAACCGGTTTGGTTTTAGGTTCGGAGACCCCCTGCTTCCCGAGATACAGGCCCCTTTAGAGGGTGCCGGTATCCCTCTGCTTTGTTTACATTCCGCGGTCACGTGATCGGGACCTTTAAATGCAGAGGGATACCGGCACCTCATAAAGGGGCCTGTATCTCGGGGAGCAGGGGGTCCCCAGACCTAAAACCAATGCGGTTCAGCTCCGGAGACCCCCTGCACATGTACACTATGAGTAAAAGTTGTTTATAAATACTTTATTTGTTGCCGCTGTTTTACACTGAGAGAGCGGCTTGTCTCTCTCTGCTGCAAACATCTATCACCACCAAAGGCTTATCGGGAGCCAGGCTGTATCGGCACAGGCTCATCAGCAGCTTTGCTTTCGCAGTGCTTCGGCAGGGATCGGAAGGATTCGGCCCTTACTGAATACTGCGAGGGTAAATCGCCAAAAAAAGGCCTATCGGCCACCTATCCGCCACACTTGGCGAAAAGATTTTATCGGGGCTTACTGAATGAGGCCCTAAGTGCTGTTCGTTCACATGGGAGCATTTGGCTGTGATGTGGGGGGGACAGTAAAGGTTTTAAACAGACAAAGAAAGTTGCCAGACCAGGGTCACCAAATGGTTCCTCAGTCTCATTCCTAATGTTTGTTAACCCACTTTTATATTAACAAGCAATTTTTATTTTACCCAATGTGTCATCCTGCTAGTCCTTATCCTCCTGCTGGTCCTTATCCTCCTGCTGGTCCTTATACTCCTGCTAGTCCTTATCCTCCTGCTAGTCCTTATCCTCCTGCTGGTCCTTATACTCCTGCTAGTCCTTATCCTCCTGCTAGTCCTTATCCTCCTGCTGGACCTTATCCTCCTGCTAGTCCTTATCCTCCTGCTAGTCCTTATCCTCCTGCTGGTCCTTATACTCCTGCTAGTCCTTATCCTCCTGCTAGTCCTTATCCTCCTGCTGGACCTTATACTCCTGCTAGTCCTTATCCTCCTGCTGGACCTTATACTCCTGCTAGTCCTTATCCTCCTGCTCATCTTTATACTCCTGCAAGTCCTTATTGTCCTGCAGGTCATTACCCTCCTGCTGGTCCTTATACTCCTGCTGGTCCTCATACTCCTGTTAGTCCTTATAATCCTGCTAGTCTTTATCCTCCTGCTGCTCCTTATCCTCCTGCTGGTCTTTATCCTCCTGCTGGTCTTTATCCTCTTGCTGGTCCTTATACTCCTACTAGTCATTATCATTCTGCTAGCCCAGCCATGTATCTTAAACTCACGATTATTAGAGAACAAATACAATCTTTATCTAACTTCCCCATAATATTACAAAAAAGCAAAACACAAAGTTAATAAACACACAGAAACCCAGTAAGCTCAGTAGCACTCTTTTTGATACTTATATATACATATATATATATATATATATATATATATATATATATATATATAGTGGTAATTTTTGGGGTTTAAATGAGCTTACTGGGTATCTGTGTGTTTATTAACTTTGTCCAGCTGGTCTCAGCTGTTTTGGAGGTCATTGGCCCCTCCCCCCAGGTTTTAAGCTCGCCCCTCCCCACTTTCCATATGTACAGGTCTTTTCATGCAGCTGTTTGTGACAGATCCAATGCAGATCATTGTTCCTGTAATTATACAGGTAAATAAGAATTTCAATCAGTTAGTGTTAGAACCTACGATATTATGGTCATGCCTTGAAGTGGCTCACATGCTTATTATGCTTTGGCCAAAGAGTTAAACTAAATTACCATTTTTCAAGATATATATATATATATATATATATCACTGTGTATTTTTTGTCATATTGGAAGTACTGTAGATCTGGGCTCCCTTTTGTGTTTTGTTTTTTGTAGTATACAGTGCCACGCTCAGTAGCACTCCTTTTGACACATATACATATATATATATATTTTTGTGGTAATTGTGGGGTTTATATGAGTTTACTGGGTATCTGTGTCTTTTTTTTCCCCCATAATATACCTGTGCTGCCTATTTGAGATCTATGCTCTTCTGAAAACACCATTGTTATAATCTGACGCTGTGAATAGCCAGTGCTACAGCTAGTGATGAACAAAAGATGTCTATTCCCTTCTGTGGGATTTCCCACCCCTGCTGTCTGCACTCTCCGACTTTGGAGGAGACATTTTTGTTATTTCTCTTTCAGATCATCCTAAACGTTACAGTCTAAAGCTTTAGAAAATTCACAATCCAATCTTTCTGGTTTGCCGAAAATCTGAACATGAATGGTGCGGGAAAGGAAAGGAATCTGAACCAGTAACAGCTGCTAACATTTAAATGAATGTTAGCCAGAAAACATAAAATAACTCAATTTAGACCATGATAGTAATAATCTCCTCAGAATAGGGTGCAACCTGCCTATTAAAACATCAGATGGAAATTATCTTGGATAGTTTTATTGTGTCTCTTAGAAATTAAACTCCATCCTTATATTAATTTATCTCAATTGAACAGTTGTGGTCAGAATGTCCTGTTGCTGAAAGAGAGGTAGAATAAAGACAAATTGCTTGGATGTGACCCAATGGTGTCTCGGCTCTTCCCTGGGTGATGTTTGGCTGTGTGGGATTCCTGCTGACACTGTATGGGGTTCCAATTAATTCATGTCTTTATTTCCTTTTTCAGCCACTTTATTCCCAGAGAATGATAGTTCAGAGCTGTTTATCCACAAAGCAAAACCAGGAGAACCCCGTTGTTGAGACCCAATGCTTTGAAGAATCCTCTGACATTTCAGGGGCTACGTAACGAGTTTCATTTCAATTTGCGGAATTGTCCCATTTGTTCTTCTTTGCTGTAGAGACGGGCAAACCGGGTATGTGACATTAGAACCCACCAGAATCTTACAGACCAAATACAAAGCTAAATTCAAAACACTAAACGAAGATTTTTAGAACCAAAATCCAAACATTCAGAACCAAAACCAGAACACAATTGCCCTACAGTGGAGTTGAAAACCTGGGGTGTTTCTCACCGTATGTTTTTTTTACTTATATTATTTTAGTGTTTTAATAGTTTGTATGATTTTCTACCTATTTTAAGCAATTCTTTCATGATTTATTATGCTATCATAGTATTTTCCTGCTTATTTTGAGGGTTTTGTTCTATAATTTGGTACAAATCCCTAAATAAAACCAAAAAAATTGAGTTTTGGAAAAACCAGACCCAAAACATGAAAATTTTAGAACTAAAACCAAAACACGAGGGACAGTACCTGTTACCCTGTACCCCAAGTTACTAGTGTTAGTGGGCACCTGTACCTATTAACTTTAGCTATCTGCTTTATTCAGACCATGAGAATGGGATCAGTATCAGAATGTTTTGTTTGCATCAATTAGTGTCTGGTAATTGCTTGAAGTGTATGTGGGATCTGCTTTTCCATCGTTTAGCATTGGTGTGAAAAAATAGTGTAATGCCCTAGATAAGGAAAAGTCTTTGGAAGAGCTGGGCTGCTGCTTATGGAACCTTCGGAGGAGCCGCCAGCATGGGGTTCTACGGAGGAGCCGCCAGCATGGGGTTCTACGGAGGAGCCGCCAGCGTGGGTTTCTGCGGAGGAGCCGCCAGCGCCGGATTCTAGGGAGGAGCCGCCAGCGTGGGTTTCTACGGAGGAGCCGCCAGCGTGGGTTTCTACGGAGGAGCCGCCAGCGTGGGTTTCTACGGAGGAGCCGCCAGCGTGGGTTTCTACGGAGGAGCCGCCAGCGCCGGATTCTAGGGAGGAGCCGCCAGCGTGGGTTTCTACGGAGGAGCCGCCAGCGTGGGTTTCTACGGAGGAGCCGCCAGCATGGGGTTCTAGGGAGGACAGTTGGGATCTGAATGGGGAGGGGGTCTGTTGAAAATGGAGTTAGACACAGGACTCAGATAGAGAGACATGTATAAATGTACATTGATGTAAGGAGATGAAAGTACAAAGTGCCAAGTCGTGCCAAGTTTTCCTCCTGCTTCTCCTTGGGAATTATGGTGAAGGTGTCATGTCTGTTATCTGGTGAATGATAACATATTTGTGGAACCGTGGAAGGGGGAACCTACAATAGAAAAATATCGTTTCAAGGTTCATACATCAGATCCACGTATCCAATGCAAACAAGGTAAATAATAATAATGCCAGCTCTTTGCTGTTCTGATTTACGCACCACAGGTGCAGTTAGAGCTGCAGCATCCTTCAGTAAAAGCCAAACTTACTATTACTTCATGTGCATCACATTTCTCCTTCGCTGACTCTGACTCATTTTTCTTCCAATAATGTAACTTCCTTTGAAGCGTGTTAACCTTCTGTAGTTTTAATACCAGTCACGACTTTATCTGGCCTGGGATAAGTCACTTTATTTGCCTTGACTTCAGAAAAAGCTAATTGTAAGAGGCTTCATGCCTGAACTAGCGCTGATTACAATTCAGTGTAAAACAAGAAACACTATTATTAACATAATCACTTTGCGTTACTCTCTCTGGTGTAAGTCAGTCTATACTGTACTGTCATTAATTGCCATTGAGGTGAGTGGCCACTAATGCTCTTAAACCGGTATTCAATAACCGCCGCACTGCCGTGATACCTTCGTATTACCAGTATATGTTCATGTAGTAAAGTTCATCATGTATGCCAGGGGCGGCCAACTCCAGTCCTCAAGGGCCATCAACTGGCCAGGTTTTCAGGATATCCCTGCTTCAGCTCAATCAGCTTGATTGATCCACCTGTGCTGAAGCCAGGATATCCAGAAAACCTGACCTGTTGGTGGCCCTTGGAGACTGGAGTTGGCCAGTCCTGATGTATGCTACAGTGGTATAGTAGTAAATGTATAACAAGATAAACTGTGAAAATCAGATCTTGCAGAAGTGCCTTTGTTATAACAGAAAAGGTGACTTGTGGCCGTGGGTATTGACACAGTTTGGTTTTTGGTAGCCAATGCACACTAACTTGGGGTATCGATGAAGAACTCTTGTTTCCTTAAATGAGAATCACTGCACCTGGTACCTGTTCATTTGAAACTCTCCTGCTCCTGAGATTAGATCTCTTCAAAGAATGAAAGTCTGACGGTTCCGAGTCCCTGACAATGACAATGAGGAAAGGCTATTTCGAATAACCCTGCTATTAAATCACTGCTCACAGATTATCTCTGAATCCTCATACTGTGTGTGATCAGGGGGATTTAATTAGTATGTGTCTGGACCCCAGAGCCTGCTCTTGTTCACAAACCCATTACCTGGTTTGGGATTGGAATTATACACCAAATGAAGTGAAAATAAGGCATTGTATGTCCACGCTTCATCACTTTTTCAATTACATTTTCTGTGACCTTCAGACTTCTGCACCTTACAGCTGACAGCCCCAGACTCGGAGTCCTGGATGGAATTTTACATTTACACCTGGAAATTAAAGCAATGGGAAATATCCCGGGGGTCAAACTCTATTATTGAAGGGGACTTTCGCTCAAATAGGTAGGGAGGTCTGGAATGCTATTATTTCCCCTAATACCGTACGATTACCTCAAATAAATGAACAGCTCATGATTATAGCTTTTCACTTGCTATCTGTATTGACCTTTCTTTGAGCATTATAGGTGACCTATAACAGGTTCAAATCCCAGACAAGTTCAAGCTCCAGCACGGATAACTATTCTCTTGAGAATTCGATAACATATGTATTGCTATTTAATGGGTAGCAATAATAATAAAATTCTTTTTGCTAAATCATTTCGAGATCTGCGCATCATTTATGAAAGCATAATGACCATGGCAGAAGATAAAATAACCTTGGCTGAGACCTTCACTCTTTATTTCACAGACACTTAGTTGTCTTGATCCAAGTGTTTTTTTGTTTGTTTTTTCATTGAATTTACATGATGTCAACATATACTGTGGCATGGTACAATAGAGAGCGGAGGAAAGTGACAGTACAGCCAGCACTAGTACAGCGACAGTATATTTAATACATATTGCAATCTTCACAAATAGACATAGTTAAGATGGTCTGTTATTGGGATAATATAATCTAATTGTTATTAATATTCTTTATTCACATGAGGGTTGCCAAGATCGACTTTGTGTGATGTTATTCCGGCTCTGCAATAGCAATGATAAGTAATAGCCCAGTTCTTTGCTATATCAGAGGTCCACTAGTGAGGTTTAGTGAGGTTTAGAGGTACAAGGCTACAACAATGGTCTTCCCTAATGAGGTAAAGGGCTCAACCACAGTGTTCACAAACTCATTTCTTACTTTGTGAACATTGTTCACAATGGTGAAGGCCGTGATAAGAAGTATGTGCTCATCCTCCTGTTTGTTACTTAATGCATGTTCATTTTTGTGTCTGAAGGAGAAGGTTATAAACTGAGCTGCAAAAACCTGTGTTTCAGCGTAATACAGTACTCAGTTTTTTCAGCTGTGTCAAAATGTTCAGCACAGAGAAATGACTGTGGCTGAAGCAGAGGGCAATGAACAGTTCCCACCGATGTAGATCAGTGAAGGTAAATTTGCTGCGTGTTAAATATAAAATACATATTACACACACATTCACTAATAAACGTCACCTACCCTTATTTCCCAATAATGAGAGAAGCTGGAAATGAATGTGCAAAGCGAATGGATTAGAAGCTCGATTAGCATTAAATCTAAAATACCCTTCAATGGGATTCATGACAGCGTTATATATAGGTGTATTGTAAGAAACAGCTGTATGACATGCATCAGAGAGACTACAAGTTCTCTCAGATTTTAGGTGCAAAGTGTCCCTGTTTCTCCCTTTCTTGCTGGCTTTCAGTTGCTTGGAAACAGAATGTTCATAATGAAATCACAATAAGATTAGTTTTGCTGGATGATATTTTTTAAAACAAAGATCAAAGTTTTCTTAAAGCCACATTGCATTATACATTTTTGCTAGAGATGAAATAGGTAAAGTTATTGAAGAAGAACAATCACAAGTCCTGTTTTTCATGAAGATGCTCCTCTGTTAGATTAAAGGGTGCTAGGTTTGGGTGCTTGATTTGACTCTACACCTGAAATTGCGAGTCCTCAAGGGCCACCAACAGGTCAGGTTTTCAGCATATCCCTGCATCATCACAGGTGGCTCAATCAGTGGCGCATTCGAAGACTGCACTACCTGTGCTGAAGCAGGGATATCCTGAAAACCTAGCCTGTTGAAGGGCCTAGAGGACTGGAATTGAGCCCCCTTGGTTAATCTCATCAGCAGCCTGCATGAGGTTTAGCTTTTGGATAAATAAATGAATAGATTGTAGTTTTGTACCTTGACAGCTCTAACATTGGATGGATAGGCGCTTGTACTGTAGGATAACAGAGTCATTATACTGCTCAGAAAATGCAATAAAAATACTCATTCCCTTTTAAAATACTGTTGCCTCTTTAACAAACTGTTGAGACACTGGTTGGATAAGAGAAGAGAGCTACACATTTGCTTGGCCTGTATATATTGTATTACTTATTTGGGAACTTTTTTTTCCAATACTCTGTCCCACAGAAATCGGTATGTTTGTAATTATTTTTACAATAATATGGTTGTTTTTAATAATACATCAGATATAAATGAATTTATTTCAACTGGCGGTTGTCCCAGACATTTGGAAACAGTAATACATGTGTATCCCTTTACATATCTTTTCTCTCTATAAGATCTGGATAGCTTCCATGGAAATCAATTTGTAAATATAATCTCACTATTTATTAATGTAACTTTGCAGAATGAAATCAATATGTTGTAGAGAAAACATTTGGCCTTTCTTCTTTCAGGATAGCATCTTCAGGATGTTTGAGATAAACATGACATCTTTAGGTTTGCAATCTCTGCTGCCATCTTCTGGGTCTCTGGTCCTTCAAATGAAACCGCAACGTAACAATGGAAGAGAACAGCCAGACTTGTTCTTTCTTTGCTTTTAGGCAAAGCTGTGCTGGCAGTCAGTGGTATGAATGTAACCGCTAAATGCAAAGCATATGCTGGTTCTGATAGCAGGAGAGCAGTGCATTATTAAACATGTGTTGTTTGTTTGAGCAAGTAAGCATTTTATAAATAGATGTGCTGTGCTATATAATGATGCAGAGTATCTTTACACATCCTCAGCTACATAAAGAGAATACTGGACTATGAAGAAAGGATTCCTATGGTACCAAACAGTTCCATGTCTGTTGCCAGCCTCTGATCCACAGTAACAAAAGAGTAGTGGTTTTTTGGTGCTGTTGATGGTGTCATACATTAGGAATGGACAAAGAAGTTCTGCTGTTGTAACTTTTTTAGGTCACTGAATTTGTGTAAAACACTGGTCTTTGACGTGGGATCTGTCCATAGACATGTCTCAATCCCAGAATAAATGGTAAAATGTTTGGAGCTGGGGTTTCACAGTCTGTGTATACTGGCATCAGAATACAACGAATAGAGCACAATCAGAAATATCTGAGATCTCCCGCTATAAGGGATTAAATAACTCCCAAACAAAGCACCTTACAAGCCCGTTCTGGGGTTGAGCAGAGGAACTCACTAAGATCTACGATTTTACTGTGAAAGACCACATTCATTGGTTCTAATAAGGTATCGTATTGCACCCTCCACCCTGATCTAATACTACAAAGGTAAGCGCTTCGGTTTTTTGCTTGCACCTCAAGAACGGAATGTTGCCTTCTAGTTGCATCCAAGGTTCAACTTTCAAATAACAGAACTGTGACTCTGCCCTGTCCTTCATTCCTCATTTTCACCCCCTAACTAACTCCCGTCTCCGAAATATTGCACGGGTATAATCTTTTTCCCTCATCCTAATTCACTCCCTAATTCTGTCCCGCCTTGACTACTGCAACCTTATGCTAGCTGGCATCCCTTTGTCCGCCCATCCCAACTCCAATACATCCAAAATGCTGCTGCCAGACTAATCTACTTCACTCACTGCTCCACTTCAGACGGGGGGATCAGTTGAAACTGATCTCTTGGCGCGACTGGCCGGTCACGTGAGCGGTTCACCCAATGAGGGTGAACTAGCTCCGTGACACCCCTAGGCACGCCCCCCATGGCCCCGCACGGCGCGTCTCCACTGGCCACAAACGCACCCACTTCACGCGGGTGACGCCACGGCCACGCACGGGCGAAGGCACCATGGCGCCAGCCTAAGACCCAAACCAAGAGACAGTGCAGGGTAATAAAAATTCAAAACCTAACCATACCAAGGGTTTTTATAGCGGTGACATTTTAAAGATGGAACCCCAAGCAACCGTGCCCATCTCCATGAACAAACTGCTCATTGTTATTCATAAAATCTGTGTAAGAGTCGTGAGATCAAGGGTCTTAAAAGTAATGTGCAATATATAATAAACTCCTAGCAAGATCATGCATTCTGTCCAGTATAAAACAGGTTAATGATCTATCTTTACTACTTTTAATACCTGTGGTCATACTAAGAGCAAATATGACATCTCATCACTTCCAATAAAATTAAAAACATTGATTTATATTGGACATAATTAGCACCAATCTCATGTAGCTTATGAAAAGTTAACCCCAATGAAACAATTCAAAGAAAAATCAATGTTCTGCCAAAAATTTAGAGAAAATGTATTTTTTACTATCATTGAGTAACATTTAAGATTATTTGTATAGGGTGAGAAATCTGACAAAAAGGTCCTATTCTAATTTATCCCTTACAATGACTGACCGGGCATGTTCCTACAGAATAAAAATTACTTCCAATTTTAAGTCAACAGGATCTAATGCAAGTTGTATACATTTAAATAAAACAGAGATTCTACAACACTCTTTCTCTCAGTCCATATGCTGTTAAATTGATAAAGCCCCGTGTTGTGTGAAACGCGTAGGAGGGACCACACCTCCTTGGTTGTCATGTGTGATAGACAATAAATATGTTTCTATTTTTATACACCTTTTTCCCTGGGCAGTGCGCTGCTTTGTGCATTTATTTTCATATTTTTTGCTCTCGTTTGGAATTGAATCAGCGGCTGGACACGTCCACAAAGAATCCAGTTGGCTCTAGGAGTGGGTAAGATTCTTGGAAGATTTATTTCATCTACAAGGACTGTCATCATTACTACAGAATTTGGTGAGTTTTGGACTTTATTACACAGTTATCTCCAATGAGATGCAGCGAAGTGAGTATATCATCATCTTTTCTGTTACCTTCAGGAGGTTTATGCCTTACTGAATTGGTTCACTCACCTAGTAGTACACTCACTTCATAGTTGAGCCATATCTGCATTTATTATTTATGAATAGAAGATAACATTCCAGGACTGTTGGAGCACCCATTATCCTCATATGCTGAATTGTAGTAAAGAAGATAGTGCTGTGTCTTCCCTATTTCATAAATAAGACCCTGATTCAGAGTTCGGCAAAACAGTCACAAACAACTGTCCTTAAATTATTAATATGAGGTTTTAGATTAGCGCCATTAGCTATAAGCAATCATGCATCTGTGTGTGAACCTTGCGTTTGTGCATAATAATTACCTCTGTATAACATATGAGCTTCAGGGAATGAGTGCACCCCTATAACACGTTACTTTTGTGGGGGCCCCTTCCTGTCTGCCACAGCTCTGCACAGCAACAGTAAATTCTGCAACATCTTGACAGGTAACAAGAGCCAGCCAGAAGCTGAAAGAAAGCACGAAGTGCTCATTGAGTACGTTCTGGAGCATGAAGACAACCTCTTTAGAAAGGTCTGCATGAGAACCTCCAATGGAAGGCTGCCAGCAGTGAAGCCAATACTCTAATGTATCTGCAACCCAGAGCACCGTGGAGTAGCTCTAGAAAAGATGGCATGACTACAGATGGAGACTCAACGAAAAACTTGCTTATTTCTCCATACGAACACATGCGCACTCACTGGCCCCATCATGCATTACTATAGTCAGAGTATGTCCCCACATGGCCACACCCTAACTCTTGCAATACAAGGATTACAATCTGTATTACACTACACCTCATGCAATCATGTTCTCAGAATCAAAAATAGGCTTAATTTGGGTTTACTAACTCACTTTTATCAGCAAGGGACAAGTACAAATTGCACCAGAAATACCCATAACAATCACACATATCAATATTAACATTGTCTGCGTATTTTCCCACTTCTCAGATGGGTCAAGAAGAGATGGTCATCCTGAACCTGGAAACAATACAACAAGAACAGTCAATATGGGATCAGAACAGACACCCAACCTGTCCCATCAACACAACAGCAACCTACAGAGGACATTGTAAATATGTGTAACGCCGGCGGCCACTATAGACTCATCTACCTCCACCGCTAACGCCATTCTGTCAAACATAAACATGGTGCAGCAACAGGGACAGGAACAATCCCTGCCCCACTGTCAGCAACAAAACAATGTGTACTCTGCAATTTATAGGCTATTCGCTCTTATCTCACATACTGTAGGGTGCTTATCCAGTTGGGGGAAACCCAACACTATTTATAATGGGCTCTGAAAATTCTTATGGGCCATTGTGTCAAAGTCCTGATTATATTAGAAGTTCCTAGAAAATATTACTCATAATCTTGAAAGAAAAGGCCAAAATATGAGTTCTTGCTAATTCGGAGTAGAGATGCGTGAAATTTTCCCAAAGACAAATATGCTAATTTTAATCATTTCAATATCTAAATTAGCATATTTTCAAGATTTCTCAGGTGTGTTTCTTTATGAGCACAGACGTGTTTCAGGAGGTATATCAGTAATTTAGGACTCTAAAAAATCCTCCTGAAGAAGTAACTGTGTGTTACAAAACGCGTTAGAGTGTGTCATTGCTCATTTTCAATGCCCGTTTGCCACTGAGAGCACCCTCGGTTCGTTTTCCCGTTTCCTGTTACAGCCCCTGCTGCTGTTTGTATCCTGTGCTGTGTTGTGTATCCTGCGCTGCCCCGTACACTGTGTGCTATAGCGGACAGTTCCCTGCAGTGGATGAGTGGTCCGTGACGTCATCAGCGGGCGCTCCACGAGGAGAAGCGATGTGCGAGTGGCATTCGGCCGTCCGGGCACTAACGGAGGCTGCTACATGCCAATGTGGGATTTGTTCTCCGGGACTTGGTACTACGGACAGACCTGCTTACCACCCTGAGACGGAGTGTGTGGATTCTACATGTGTAGAGGAACCATCTGTCGGGATAGATGACTGCTGGCCCACTGCTCCCCAAGATTGAGTAAAGAGTGCTGTTTCCAGCCATCTACTTGTGTGGTAAACCCACTAACCCACTGCTCATTTGTATTTACTCTGATGTACGCAGAACTTATTACCCTTTAGTAAAATTCACTTTTTTAAACTATACTTCACTATGTGCGTTGTGCGCCTTGTTCTTTTGTTTTCTTTCAATGAATGTGCCTTATCACTCTAAGTGGTATTGTTTGCCTATTGTTCACTTGACAGTAATTGGTCTGTTGGAAAATGTTGAGCGTTTTCCTCACTCATGTACACCTATGTTGCAGACTCTACAAAATTGACTGCCAACTTTCTCCTTAGGGCTCCTTTTCAAACCATTTTTTTGAGATAACTATAGAACATTCTACTGCAAAGTCAAATAGATATTATAACCTGCATGGTGCTGTCTAGTTTGTCTCAAAAACATGCTTTGTTAGGGGATCTTTGAGGCGTGATGTTGAAATGAATGTTTTATTACGGGTCTGTTGATGTTTTTCATTTCATTTCATTTTGTAACTAAGAATTGTGCCATGTGCAAACAAAAGCTGTTTGTACAATGATTGGCAAGATGTCCTGTATGCCTCCCCTTTGTTTTGTTAAAGAAAATGTAAAGTCAGACAGAAGTATTTTGTGAGTGCAAAGTGCATCATGTCGTACAGCAATCCTGAACGAAAAAATAGAAAAAGTATAAAAGAATTGCACTTACAAATAAAGAGTCGGTGAATTACATATTCTCCTGTCTCTCTTCCTTCCATCATGGTATCACCAACCTCTGCCTCTACTTCCTCCATGTAATCAGGCTCCTAATGTTCATCTACAACTGGCATTTCCTTACTTATCTGTTGTAAAAAAAAACAATGCGGCACTTTTCCCACACTATAGCTGGAACATAGCAAAGTGCTCCATCTCACCAGTCAAGGCATCTGAAGCGACTTTTAAGAAGTTCAAATGTGCGCTCTATGGCACATTTGGTGGAAGTATGAGCCTGGTTGAAGCGTATATCTATGAGTGTGGCTGATTTGGTTAAATGTGTTAAAAGCTAAGTCCTAGGGACTATCACCTGTAAATAAATGGGCTTTATTGTAGGGCAAATAGAAGAAATTAGTAATGGGTGTAATATTTAAAAAGTGTACTTACCAAGGAGCATCCCAAATTGTGATGGTCTGGCCTTCAGCAGGTCAAAAATGGCAGAGTCTCGAAATATGAAGGAATCATGGGTGCAGCCGGGGTACTTAGCAAACAGATTGCTGATGAGATGTGAAACATCCCAAATGATCTGGACATTAATGGAATGGTAGCATTTCCATTTTGTGTACATGCTTCATCCCTCATGCTTCAGGCCACTGCACCCACAATATTTGGGAAGTGCACTGATAAAATGTTGGTTTTGTCGAACTAATAGCCTGTTGATCTTCAGGAAACGTAATTAATCTTATCATTCTAGAGCTCAATGCCCTTCACACCGCCTTCAAAATGTGGGGAAAAGCAGAATGAGATACTGCCAGAGAAACAGCTACTATCCCCTGAAATGACCATGTAGCACAGAAATGCAGTACTGCCAGCAATTTGGTAATTGGAGTGATAGCTGCCCCAATGTGTATTTGTGGTTAGCTCTAGAGCAGCTTGAAGCTCTAGGTTGGTGGGAAGGAGCTCCAAAAGGTCACTGATGCTGTGAGATGATACCTCTGTATCACCTCCTCACCAGGCATACCAAATACATTAACTCTAACGCTAGAAATTCTCTCTTCTTAAACGGAGTCTTGGTATATTTTCTTCAGGAGCAGCATTGCCAGGTCGTGCCAAGGCTTCCAAAACAAGAAAAGGCGCTGGAGATGATGGGTTCTTGTTGGATAGTAAGGTTTGCACCCGTCCCTGTTGGTGCATCATTAAGACGCAGTCTCAAAAATAAAAACAGTCATTAAACTAACTCTAAATTGGTGGCTGATATAAGACAGGTGCAATTCAACATGTGCTAATTTGAATGAATTAGGCACAGCCACGCCTCTGTGTTAGAATAACATGTGCCATGCAAACAGGGTAGTGCGCTAATATTTAACCGACTCTAAAATCGGATCCTATTTTTACCATGCACAACTACTCCACTGCCATTATCCAACTCTAAACCGGCCCCAAAATATCCAGAAGGCTATTTATTTTATTTTTTATTTTTAAACCATGAAACAGGCCAATAGTTTAATAATATATCCTCAAGCATCAATGTAATTTTTGACACAAGGTTTTTCATGGAAGGTTAGGGTAACATCTCAATCCTGGGGGTTTAACTGTTTCCAAACATGGAGAAAATGGGCACCCAGAAATATGGAAATGCATTGCATTATTACAATGTATACAACAAAAGATGTGTGTTCATTACTATTACAATGTAACCTAACATCTGATATTCTTCCAAATAACTGCATTCTAATAAAAAAAAGCAGTCAGATATACCAGAATCAATGGCAATAGCTTTATTTGGTACATTGATGTAAGCACAGTTACTATGTAATGTTGTATAGCTGAATTACGACGTATCAGAGTTTGATATGTAAGCCCCACTGTTTTACTTTTGGCATTTATAAAACTCTAGGATACAAATCTATTTTTTTTCCAAAAAGATTGATTTTACAACTGAAAAAATATTCCAACCAAGTCTTTGTTCATTATAATATGTTTTTATGCCTGGTACAACCATTGTTGTATGTTAAAGTCCCAGTTGTAATCACAGTTATACAGTATCATAAACATACACATTAACTGAAGCTACATACAAGTGGTACATACAGTAAATATCAGAGCCCGTCACTCTGGGACATACAAGGTGTTGTGTGTTCCATTCCATCTTGAGTATTTTATTGCATTCGGTTGTTCTTGCTCCCGGAGCCCACTGTACATAGTGTTTTGTACATTTATAACTTCATTTTTGAATCTGTAGCTATTTATTAACAGCAGGATTCCAATTTTCCCTTTAGCAGTGATTAACCTTAGGCTCTTTACAAATATGAATGCCAGAGTGCCACATATTATGATTTTTACACCCAACTGCACATATTTGATTGAATGCTGCAGTAGCTCTATATTAAAGCAGGTCCTTGGTAACTTTCCTCCCTTTAGTCATTATATAATGCATTGATGGATGGCACATTAGTGAACTGAATATTTAGCCTGCATTATAACAGGGCAGCAGTCAAAAGAATTCCTTTTCACACCAGTGATGGAGCACTGAATAACGATTCCAGGTCCGAATGGCAAAATTAGCTTTTTGATGAACTGTGGACTCGAAAAAAAAAAGTGCATTAACACTGAACTGTGCATTGGTGGAGTACATGAATATTAATTTTTGACTGCCTAACGAGGACATGTTTACAGTAATTGGATGATTACTCACTGGTAATGATGTAATAACATGAGTTGTTTAGGCAGAATTTCTTTGAAATGGGTCAGCAGCAGCTCCAGTTGGATTGGCCAAACATACTGTTTATGCCGATTTAATGAATTCTGTCTGAATTCATTACACATGTGCCCCCAGTAGGGGAGGGATAATGCATTGATTTGGAGCCTAAGCTTTGGGTTGGAAGCTTGGATGGAAATCAGAAAGAAAGAAGAGAGTTTCTGTATGTAACAAGCAGATTGTAGTATCACAGTTTAGCCTGATAATGACTCAATCTGTTTTCTTCAGAATTCATCTAGAAATGAAATTACATTAAAGAGACATTCAATCTCGATGATTTTCAAAGTTTTCACAAGGAAATTGTCAAAAGTTCTATAACTATAAACCTAGCATTACCTAATCATAAGATAAAAATACCCAAATGCTACATCCAATGTGACAAAATACATAGTTAACGACTTCAATGTTAGTAATCTCATGAGTAAGGGTCATTTAGTTAGACCCTTTGGCAAAAGCATTATAATGGTTTGAGAGGAAATGCGGCGCCACTGCAAGCGGCAAGGATCCAAGACGAAGCGCTGTTCCATAGCGTGAAACGCGTTGAGGGGGAGATCGAGGTGTAGCCTGGCTCTTTGTGTGTGTGTGAAGGAGAATAAAGTTTTTGTCTACAAACCGGAAGTCACCTGGATCCTTGCCGCTTGCAGTGGCGCCGCATTTCCTCTCAAACCATTCTACATTCCTACGGCAGCACGCAGGAGCAGCGGAGCCAAGGAGAGACCGGACCCAGATCGGAGCAACTTCGAGGTAAGGGATTTTCCCTCCCAGCCCTGATCAACCCTAGTGGTCCACATTTCATCTCTCACAACCCGCTCCATAGTGGCTTCATTCATAGCCACGGGTACAGAGACTATCCACCTGAGCGCATGACAGTTTCCATGATTATTCAAAAGCATTATAAGCCTGCAACCACGTTACTGCATGACCAGTATGCAGGTCCTAACACTACCTGTGAGTATTCTTATTTACCTCTGCTGGAGGGAGAATGACCTCAGTGGCCCTGTCCTGCACAGGACCATGAAAAACCTACTACTTAAAAAGTGGTGAGGGGTGAGCTTAGACCCTGGGGGGCGGGGCCACCAACCTCCAAACAATTGATACCAGTTGAAAATTCGAATTAATAAACACAATCCCATACTGGTCATGCCGTGAAGTGGCTGCAGGCTTATAACGATTTGGCCAAAGGGTTTAACTAAATGACCCTAACTCATGAGAATACTAATATTGAAGTATTTAGCTATGTATGTTCCATTGGGTATTTTTGTCTTTTGTTGTATACATTTGGCCACGATCAGTAGCACTCCTTTTAACATTATTCATATATATATATATATATATATATATATATATATGTGTGTGTGTGTGTATATATTTATACATATATATATATATATTTATGAATATATATTTATACATATATATATATATATTTATACATATATATATATATTATATATATATATATATATATATATATATAAAGCAGAAGAAGAAAGGATAACTCTCGAAAGCTTGTCCTATGACATAAATTGTTAGTCCAATAAAAAAGGTATCACCGAATACTGAAGAACTCATTTATTCTGCACTATATATATATATATATATATATAATCAAAAAATAAATAGATGATACCGTTCTGTGGCTAACGAAATGCTTTTATTTGTGCGAGCTTTCGAGATACACTGATCTCTTCTTCCGGCGATGTTACAATGAATGAATATATGATGTAGTGGGTTCTGGGGTTAGAGCTTGCTGGGATTGTGTGTTTATTAATTACCCTAACCATGTTGTAAAAATCTAAATTTTAATCATTGAATCCCAAACTTTTTTTTCGGAGACAAAATCTATTATTTGGCCAGGATATTTATTCACAACGTTTGGCGACCTGCACATAGAGATGGACAAATGTGTCCAAGTTCGGTTCACAAAGAATTAGACATATTTTTTGTAAACATCCACAAACCCACAAATATTCAGCGTAGCAGTTTTCCAATACAAATCCTAGCAAAAGTATGGAGATCCGACAACGATTTAATTTAGCTTATTTTCACTTGAACCTTCAATTCGCCTAATGTTTACAAAAATGGGAGGAATTCTTCACAAAAAAGCAAATGCTTTGTGAAATCAAATATTTTTTTTTTAAAAGAGGCGTATTTGTCCTATCTCAGAGGCATCTGTGAATATTCGCACTTGAAAATAAATTAGATATTCGCCGCAAATTCGAACTTGTGTGAATAATTTGCCCATCTCTTCCTGCTGATTGGTCACCATGTCATGACATATTGTGATATAGTCTGCAAGCATTAGCCCTTATCCTACAGAGACTGTTGGACATGGGGTGATGGGGCATGACAAGTATACCGTAGGTCGTATTTGCCACATCTGTAAAAAAATATTTAACTGAAAATATCAGTCACGCAGTGAACCAGACTGGTGCTGACTCCCACAACAGGGATTGGAATCATTAATAAAATGTAAAAATCTATTTTTATTGGTAGAAAGAAAAATGCAATATTCTCCTTTGCATCAGGCCTTTGCTAATCTCTATAATTGTGCGCTACAAATGTTTCACTTCATTTCTCTGATCACCAGCTATAAAAGGTGATTGTTTTCATCATATTGCTGTAACATGGAATTGCCTGGTGTAATAATCAATCTAAATCAAGAATATTCAAACTTTAAACAGGGCACTTCCATGCTCAGGATTTCATCATTCATGGTACACTAGAATCATTTTTTAACATCCTTAATCGATTTGACTTTTACCAATAATTTGATGGAGAATAATATGCATTGTGTCAGTAGATGTTACACTTTTATATTCCTTGTATTGGTAATTGATTAAAACACACCATTAGAACTGAAGGGTAAATAGCTTCTTGCAATGAAAATACAGCAAACTAAGTGGCTTAAATATAAGATGTACGTTTTAGGCTGTGCACTGATTGATCTGACTGAGTATGGTAATACTGATTTACTCTGCTGTAAATTTCCAGTACTAAAAGGTTTCTATTTCAAACAGCACTCCCATGAATATAGTTATAGCATATTTAACCTTTTAAATATTATGTCCAATGAGCTTTGCAGATTTCAGTGCTGTTCAATCTTTAATGCAACCATTGTGTCTTATTTTTTGTTAATGCCACTTCAATCCCCAATACTACTAATTATGATCGTTATCCTACGTCGGCTTTTGCTTCCGCCTTGATAATCTTGTAGTGAGATCCAATGGAGCACTTGGTTTTGTATCCATCAACAAGACCGGGGTTTGTCGCCATCCTCAATTCCCACCCAAAAGCAAAATTACACTGAAAGATGAATCTGGTCTCCCCCGCTCATATACAACAGTATACAGAAAGCAAGGCTGAAAATACAAATAGAAGACATCACACTCGTCAAACAAGCCAAAAATATTCATTGGGAACAGAAGACTATGGTATATTTAGGCTTTAGTCAAGAAATACTTGGGTTTATAGTCATAAACGTGAAGCCACCATCGCTCATGAACTGTCAATCACTGTAAACTAACAATAATACATGTCACGCTCCAGTGAATGTACCCGTGTGTCAACCAAACCGTAATAAATGAATTAATAATACATCATATACCATTTTCAATAAATATTTATAAAGACTAAAAGTGTTACACTTCTTAGACCAGAGTGATACCCACAGAGACCTTCCAATCTCCTTGTCAATTACAGCGAAATGCACAAAGTATTCTACGTCCCATCCACATCCACCAGAGGAACATGGCAGAATCCAATTTGATGATGTCACTGCCCTCACTTGGGAGGGAGAACCAATCAAACTTGAGAATGAGAGAGGCAGGGGAATAGGGGAGGGGAAATAGCAACCATGATCTATTATCAACCTTTAAACTAAACCTGTTCAGACTATAGCACTGTCACGAACTGCACACAGGTGAGCACATCACTTCTATATGTGACACAGCTACCTAGCTGACCCACATTTCACCGCTGAAGGGTCCCTCAAATGAGTAATATTGCCCCTCGATCCGTCACAATATATATTTTAAATCACTGCCACCACCAAAAATGTATGTCAAGTTGTAATTGCAGTTTTTTGTGGTCACACAAAAATCTAGTGTTGCAAAATGTGTTCAAAAATGCAATCACTCTCTTCAAACCGGGCACAGTTCAATTAGAGCCCAAAAGACAATACTTATTACATTTTAGACTTAATGTACAAAATCTAGTACAGTGCTTAGTTACAGAAAATAAGGTTGCAAGAAACATATAGTACAATATATGCAGACAGTTTCATAAAATCAAAAGGGGAAATAAAAAATCTAACTTACGTTATTGCATAACATTTGTTAGATTGCTCAAAGGGTCTTGAGTTGAAAATATGAGATTTCCTGTGTCACAGCATGGACACCCCTTTGGTTGGAAATGTTAATTCATATTCTAAATGCATGGTTTTTATCCTAAAACTTGCTGCATTGGAATCTGGATTAACGCCATTTATCAATCTGCAGTGACACCTTTAAGGCTTGAGAAAAAATAGCCTTTCTTTTGAATCAAATGATGCCTCAATATAGAAAAACATCCTATATCTTTATCCCCTTAGCTGCTAGAATAATGTGACTCATATCAATGTGTTTGGGGGTGTTTGTTAAATACAAAGAGACTATTTGTCACTAGCTTACTCTTACGTGAGAGAAAATATGGATATCTGACCTTTGCACTCTCACAACCATGGATTGCTTAGCATCATTTCATTTGTCAGATCTCATATGTTACAAAGATATATTTGTTATTCTTGCGAATCTTTGTAAGATCCCCGATAGCTTTATATTTAGTACATTTGCGCAGACATGGACTCGCTTCCTGACCACACACTCTGGCTTTGTCCAGACTCTCGAGGATTTCCTTAAAGTTATATTAAAAGGGTGTTTCCATATTTCTACTGCCAGAAAGAGTTGTGACTTCAGGTTCCAAGCCCCCCACTATCCACTTCTAGACAAACACAGAAAAACAGGCCAGGTTGCTGACCCGTAATAAAACAATACATGTATTTGTAAGCTGTACTTGTAACTCAAGTTAACTGTTTGTGTGCCAGTTTATTTAAATACTGAATATTTTTTGGCCTTATGACAAGCACATTGTGAAGTTTAGTTTTCTTGGATTAAGTTTCGGCCTGCTCCAATAATTAGCCGATCTTTTTTATACCGTGTCTAGCTCAAACGTGATAGAAGCGATAGTATTGTGTGAGGACTGTCCCATACACAACAGTAATGACATAATCTGTGTGACGGTTTAAGCCCGGTCATTGGCAGAGTCCAAGGACGGTAAGATCCTTCACCTCTAACCTCATAAGCACTACTGTACTTTATTTTAAGCTTTTTGTAAGTGCGATGCCTATATGAAAGTATTAGTAGTAAGTTGAATTATGCTAGGTACTGTATGTGTTGTGCTTCTTTCTCAGGCTTTATTTATTGATTTAGGGTTGGACTGCAACTAGCATTTTATACATTTCCCATTTAACACATTTTTCATGGTAAAATGCAAAATATTGAAACTTACAGTAATACACAGCACCCTATGTGTTTTACCCTAACAACAAAATGTGCTCTATTTTGTACTGGTTTACCACTTAAGCATTTTCTTCTTTGATATTTAAAACCCGTTCAAAGACAGCCAACTGTCTTAATCAGCACAGAAGAACAGACATTGGCAGGTAAGCCACAGAGATCCTGCAAGATCCCTCAGGATTTGCTTTTGCATTTCATGCAATTGCCAGTTAGATCCTAATTAGCGGAAGTCAGATAACGCCAGACAAATTATACAAATATACAGACACAGCATTCATGTGCAGACAGTCTTTAGGATGATATTAGCAATGAATATATGTTTCATTGTAATCCAAGGACCAAGCGCCCGATAAGATGAACCGAGTTACAGTTTGTGTGCGTGATGGAAAGAGATTTTCGCTCTACCCCAGAACATAAGCACAAAGCCGGAAAACATTTGTTTTTTGCTCTGTAGATAAATCCGTTAGGGGAACAAAATTGAGTGACAGCACCAGATACAATTGAAAGCCTCAGTCCCACAGTTCCAAAAATGTTTTGCTCTGTTGCTGTTGTTTTGAACAAAGTGCACTTGCTTTTCTGTTTCAAGAAAATCTTAGTGTTGTAAAAGAAAGACACAATATGTGAATCGCAACTTTTGCGCATTAATGAAAGTGCCACATCCCCTTGTACTGTAGCCATATTGGTTAATATTGTAATATATTTATCATGTTTCAGCAGGAGTCTGTCTTTAATTCAGCTTTATCAAGTGCTATTGTATTGTACATATCTTTCTCTTTTATAACCTTAAATGTTTTCTTCTTTTTTCCTTTTTGTAACTGTGAAGCTTTGAGTCCCATTGGGAGAAAAGCGCAATAGAAATAGAATTATTATTATTATTATTATATTCTGGGAATAATCAATACTTTAATTCAGCACCATGGAGAGGGCATGTTATCTCTGGGAACATATGCAGGCGGCCGATTGTAACCGGGTTCAAAGACACAGGGCCTCATGCAGAGAGCATCGTTATTGCAAAACTCGCCATTTTTTGTTCAATTTCCCTCAGAAAACGGCATAAAATGGCGAGTTGCGAAAAACGCGCCATTTTTTTATTTCTATGTTTAAAACTCGCCTCGCGGCTGGCGAGAACCTCCATCGCGCCATTTTTAAAACTCTCCGAATGCAGAGAGGTGCGAACGGCAAGTTGCGGCTGTTCGCGCCAAAAAAAGGCGCGATTCTCGCATTTTTGCCGCGCCACGAAAATATGGCAAGATGGCGCTCGCCGCCTATAGTAAAGGGGAAAAAAAAGGCGCGAATTTGTTTTTACACGTTTCTGAAGCGCGCATCTCGCCAATTTAAACTCGCCACACGCATCCATGTTAAACATAGCAGAATTCGCACTTTTCTGCATATGGAGAATAAAACTCTCCAAAAAAGCTACTTTTTATGAAATTCGCCATTTTTAAAATTCTATGCTCTCTGCATGAGGCCCACAGTCCTGCTTAACAACCTATACCGGAGCTGCTATAAAGAGAAGGCAAAAGTATATATAAAATGTACAAGAATGTAGAAATGCGCCTCTCAGATTATTGTGCACATGGAGATGGTTTGAATTGCACATGTAATTCTGTAATTCAAGGGGTGGATTATAAGGTCACTCCCAGTCACATACAACAGGGGCGCTTAACTCCAGTCCTCAAGCCCCCCAACAGGTCAGGTTTTCAGAATATCCCTGTTTCAGCACAGATGGCTCAATCAGTCCCTGCTTCAGCACAGGTGGCACAATTGAGCCACCTGTGCTGAAGCTGGGATATCCTGAAAACCTGATCTGGTTGCGGGATAGAGGACTGGAGTTTTATATGCTGCGTGGCCGTGTTTTATGTGCTGTGTGGCCATGTTTTATGTGCGGCGTGGCTGTGTTTTATATGCTGCGTGGCCGTGTTTTATATGCTGCGTGGCCATGTTTTATATGCTGCGTGGCCATGTTTTATATGCTGCGTGGCCATGTTTTATGTGCTGCGTGGCCATGTTTTATATGCTGCGTGGCCATGTTTTATATGCTGCGTGGCCGTGCTTTATGTGCTGCGTGGCCGTGTTTTATATGCTGCATGGCCATGTTTTATGTGCTGTGTGGCCATGTTTTATGTGCTGCGTGGCCATGTTTTATGTGCTGTGTGGCCGTGCTTTATGTGCTGCGTGGCCGTGTTTTATATGCTGCATGGCCATGTTTTATGTGCTGCGTGGCCATGTTTTATGTGCTGCGTGGCCATGTTTTATGTGCTGCGTGGCCGTGTTTTATGTGCTGCGTGGCCGTGTTTTATGTGCTGCGTGGCCGTGTTTTATGTGCTGCGTGGCCGTGTTTTATGTGCTGCGTGGCCGTGCTTTATGTGCTGCGTGGCCGTGCTTTATGTGCTGCGTGGCCGTGCTTTATGTGCTGCGTGGCCGTGCTTTATGTGCTGTGTGGCCGTGCTTTATGTGCTGCGTGGCCGTGTTTTATATGCTACGTGGCCGTGCTTTATGTGCTGCGTGGCCATGTTTTATATGCTGCGTGGCCATGTTTTATGTGCTGCGTGGCCATGTTTTATGTGCTGTGTGGCCGTGCTTTATGTGCTGCGTGGCCATGTTTTATGTGCTGCGTGGCCGTGCTTTATGTGCTGCGTGGCCGTGTTATATATGCTGCGTGGCCATGTTTTATGTGCTGTGTGGCCGTGTTTTATGTGCTGCGTGGCCATGTTTTATATGCTGCGTGGCCGTGTTTTATATGCTGCGTGGCCGTGTTTTATATGCTGCGTGGCTGTGTTTTATATGCTGCGTGGCGTGTTTTATATGCTGCGTGGCCGTGTTTTATATGCTGCGTGGCCGTGTTTTATATGCTGCGTGGCCATGTTTTATATGCTGCGTGGCCGTGTTTTATATGCTGCGTGGCCGTGTTTTATATGCTGCGTGGCCGTGCTTTATGTGCTGCGTGGCCGTGTTTTATGTGCTGCGTGGCCGTGTTTTATATGCTGCGTGGCCGTGTTTTATATGCTGCGTGGCCGTGCTTTATGTGCTGCGTGGCCGTGTTTTATATGCTGCGTGGCCATGTTTTATGTGCTGCGTGGCCGTGTTTTATGTGCTGCGTGGCCGTGTTTTATGTGCTGCGTGGCCGTGTTTTATATGCTGCGTGGCCGTGTTTTATATGCTGCGTGGCCGTGCTTTATGTGCTGCGTGGCCGTGCTTTATGTGCTGCGTGGCCGTGCTTTATGTGCTGCGTGGCCGTGCTTTATATGCTGCGTGGCCCTGCTTTATGTGCTGCGTGGCCGTGCTTTATGTGCTGCGTGGCCGTGTTTTATATGCTGCGTGGCCGTGTTTTATATGCTGCGTGGCCGTGTTTTATATGCTGCGTGGCCCTGCTTTATGTGCTGCGTGGCCGTGCTTTATGTGCTGCGTGGCCGTGTTTTATATGCTGCGTGGCCGTGTTTTATATGCTGCGTGGCCCTGCTTTATGTGCTGCGTGGCCGTGCTTTATGTGCTGCGTGGCCATGTTTTATATGCTATGTGGCCGTGTTTTATGTGCTGCGTGGCCGTGCTTTATGTGCTGGAGAAGATATTAGTCCACGGCATATTGAACAGGAATTTATCCACCAATCGTTGTAAATACTCAGCGTGTTACATGACTAAGTGCTCCCACCTTGTGTCCGTTGAAGTAACTGTTCATACGTAGGACTGCTTCACTGCTGTGTGGTGGTCCTGTCCCTCTGTCCTCCAGCCCACGCCAGTGATATTAGGTGTTCTGGTGGAGAAGGGATGGCCAGATTTGGGGTATCTTTCCTCTACGTAATACAGAAGCCGCACACGATCGTGGGCTCAGATTTTGCTCTGATCCGTGGTCCTGCTGCTTCACTTTAGGAGTGTGCAGGTGAGAGAAGATGAGTCTAACACAGAGACGTTTCTCAAAGTAAATTTTCTTTAATAGCACAGCACAAAACTAGGATAATAGTCAGTGTCGCCTCAGTGCGAGGAGGGCAAACACCTGGAAAGGCAAACGATCTCTCCTTAAACACTGGCATACATACCCGAAGAGCATATAAGTATCCCTCCATAGTGGTATCTTCTTGGCATTACTTTTCTGTTATCTCCGTCCTGTGGCTTAGTGGGGGGTCTTTGATGTATTTAGCATTTTTGGGTTGGTCAAGGTAATCCTTGCAAAAGTCTTTATCTTCGGGAAGGTCAGTTGTCTGTTGACCTTGCACACTTCTTGCCCGCAGCTGTATTTGCCTGTATTTTGATAAAATATTTTGCTGATCTTCTTCAAAACTAACCCTATTCTGCATTAAACCTGTAACTCGTCCTGTGCTGGTTCATGCTTGTACAGTTTCATCACATTACTCAGTCTCTCTTATGGCGGTCTGTTTGGGGGTCTTACAATACAAAGCCCCACAGTAGGTGATGTGGAGCAGCACATGTTCGGTAGGAAAATATGTTATTTTCCCATACTTTCTAACAGAAACAGTTTCCCACGGGTTACTAGCCTTACGAGACATATGCCTCGTTCTCAGTGATCGCGACCACTCTTGTGACGGCGTGCGCGGCGTGAACAAGAGACGGCCACCTGTGCGGCTGGCCACAGTCCGCGTGTGCACGCGCATGCACAAAGCGCGATGGCGCAACCACATTTTGACAAGACAAGATTTTTGTCTTTTGCCGCGGCGGGCAAGCGATGGCCACGTCATGGCGGCAGCTCAGCCAATGAGGGCGAACCAGCCACGTGACATCATAGCTGCGCCCCCGCCACCACCACGCCTCCCTGTCGCGTGTGATCTGAAGTCCACATATTGCTCTGTTGAAGGGCACGAGCGCCGCCACTAGGCGCTCCATCGCGCACTCGCGCTGGGGTCGTAGCCTTAGAAATTACATCCACAGTAAAATTCCCCAAAATAATAAATAGCTATTGCTTGCATTAAGGTGTTACCAGTAAATGTCCCTGCAAGCTCTAACCCCAGCACCCACCACATCATATATATATATTTGTGTCAAAGGGAGTGCTACTGGGCATGGACAAATGTATACAACAAAAGACAAAAATACCCAATGCTACATCCAAATTGGATGCACTGGGTATTTTTGTCTTTGTTGTATACAGTAAAGGTCTTCCACTTAGATTTTAAAACAAAGAAATCTAGCAGCGTAACTGAGATTTCATCCTTCAGTTTACCACTTGTTATCAGAATTCCCGGTATGAGCATGTGATGAGTAATACGTGTGCCATAATCTGCGTCCTCGTGAGCAATGCTGTTGTTACTGCAGTATCACTCATCCACTGGGATTCCAAAGTCATATCCATCTCTCGATAGGGAACCGTTCCACTGTACCGTGAACACTGTAATTAACTTTATGGTCAGAGGATTACCTTAAAGAATCTCAGGCTCTCAGTACCGAGGTATGTGATAGAAAAGACGTCATGGAAGTCTTCTTTTGTCTTTGTACTTGGGGAGAGTGAATGATCTCGGTTGGTTTGTGATGCAACAATTTCCTCGGAGATGAAAAAAATGACAATAAAACAAGGTAAATCAAAAATGTACTGTATACACAATTACTTTGTTAATAAATTGTATTGCTTTCTATTAGAGAGAGTGGACATCTTTATAGTCCATAATAAACAGCACAATGGTTCAATTTACACTCATGAATCCTTTGAATTATTTTGTTATGGAGCACTAAAAAAATACCTGTAGCCATAATTCTCCCCATTGCTCTATTTAATCTTCAAATTGGTCTCTGCAGCAATTGGGGGTCAAATCACTTGGTATGTAAACTGACTAAGAAGTGCTCAAAATGCCTCTTTCAGCATCAATTAAATGGCAACAAATAATGTAATTTGCTTGATAGCCCATGAGTACTAGAAAATAGCCAGTAATCATTATTAATCCATTCACTACTGGAAGTTCAGCGATACATTGCAGGGTCCTGAAGTTACTATAAGGGTAACAACCAGGAAGATCTCTCTTCTACCTCCACAGAACACGGTCTGAATATTACAGAACTAGTCAGCTGACCTTTGGGGATCAATCAATCATATGGAACCATCAAGCTGGAGATTGGATGTGAGAAAAGTACAATTTAGAGACTATTTATTGGTCTAATAAAAGCAATTAAGAGGGAACAGCATGATCCGATTGCTAAAGGTATGCAAAAATGTGCAAGAAACCTATACACCTTAATAAAAATGTCATCTTTATGGGTGAGACACTGGCTGCCATTACTGGTAATGGCTTTTAATTTTCTCTTTCTTATTTACACAATATTCTGTTCTGATGTAGAATTTAAAAAAGCTGCAATAAGTTATAGCGCTTGGGTTGTAGTAATTAGCCTTTGTGTTACTCGGTGTAAGACCACAAATGGGTTGTATGCAGCTGTCTGTGCGTCTGCAACAAGCAATGGCTTTTTTTAACCATATTTCACTTCATTCACAAGTCACAATCATTATCACTGACACATCTGACTCAAAATGCAGCCGCTCATGTCAAAGCAGCCGTTCGTGTTATTGAATGTGAGCATGGTGCAATATAAAGCAACATTGAAAAACATAATTTGCTTCTTTATTAGCCAAATATTTTATAGAATAAATTCTTAAAACCTTTACATTCAACCTTTCAAATCTGGGAATCATTCAACTGGGTGTTATAATAAATCAGCGGTAAGTAGGAACTAGTACCACAGCAAATCAGCATGACAGGTGAAGCAAGGGTTTATGTGCTGAAGCTAATGTATCTGAATAGCTGTGAATCCCTGTCCAGATTCTTGTGACCCTTTAGTACTGAACATTTTGTTTAGTATGCTGTATATGTTGAAAGTACACAATAGAATATCACCACACTGAACCCTACATACACAAGAGCAGTGTCAGCTACCTCCTTTAAATTAGTCTTGACAATGGGTATTTGCATTGGTTCTCCAATGGGTCAAGTGTGACCCCCATACTGTATGTCCAAGGTGTTGGCAGCTGAAACCTACTGATCACTGGATTTGCACATGCAATTCAATACTTTCATGATTTGATGCACTGCGCAATCCTTAGGAGTGTAAAACAAGCACAAGTCATGTGTCATAATAATATCTATCAGATCCTGCTTCTTTGGGGATTAGTGTCATGCAATAAATGTGTTGGATACTTAAGGCTTTATCAGAAAAAGAAGTTACTGGATCGTTATGGAGCAAGGCCCAGTGTCATGCTGGACTTCACATTATTCCTTGGAGTTAAGTACAAACTTGGTGACTGACTTATTTTAAGCGTAACGAAGAATAAATCAACACCATTTCCAAGAGCAGAAAACGAGCTCCAATCAAACCTGGAGGTCCAATCTACAATACCAAAATACGTTGGGGGGTTTTCAAAGGAAGAAATGGCTCCGGTTGCTATTTTACTTGAGTACTGTACTACGTGACTTCTATACCTCCGCAAACACTCCTTTATACAATACGGGGAGAGATACTTACGCAAACAGGACCACACCTGAGTTGGATATCTAAAGTATATTTAAATGGTCTAAATTAGCATATCTCCCAGGTATCTCTTCCTCTCGCTCTCTGTGAAAGTAACACTGCAAAGATATTTTTAGAAACAGCAAATTAAGCTTTAAAAAAAAAAAAAAAAAAAATATATATATATATATATATATATATATATATATATAGTTATGGTGGGTAAAAAAAGTGACAAAAACCCTCCACAGTAAAGCATAAAGCAACTGTAAATATTACTGTATGTTCATTTGCATGTCTTAGACAGGTCTGCAACCCTGTCTTTCCCCATTGTCACCCAGCATACAGCACTTCCACTGCAGCAAGGGATTCTGGGAAATGACATGCAAATGAGCACTCAGTGCCACCTTTTGTCTCAAGCTCGTATTACACAAGCCAATCCTCAAGCCAATGCATGCTGGAGCCCATGTAGGATAGTACTGCATTTGGTCATAGCTGTGCAGGTCGAGAGGAGCACTCATCTCGCTTGATCTTAGCCAAAAGGCCGAGAAGCGATTAAGACCAGCCTCACACTGATGATACCCATCAAGGTTGAAACATGTATGTGAGTAGGTCTAATGGCTTTGCATCTCATCCCAGCCTCTGTTTAAAAGCTGTGTTTAAAACAGCATGCATTGGCTTGAGGATTGGCTTGTGTAATACGAGCTTGAGACAAAAGGTGGCACTGAGTGCTCATTTGCATGTCATTTCCCAGAATCCGTTGCTGCAGTGGAAGTGCTGTATGCTGGGTGACATATATATATATATATATATATATATATATATATATATATCTCAGACAAATTAGTGAAAAGTCAAACTAGCAAAGAAATGCAATTTCTTAAAGTTGATTTTAAGTTTGGGGAAAAACTTCCCAACTTCTAAAGCTCGGTCATATTTTCAATCAATATCTCAGGATTTATCTCTTCTGTACGAGTGGAGCACGGACCAAGCTCTGAATCTATAGAGAACCCATCTCCTGCGCCTCCCAGGACCATGTGGGCTGGTAGTAGTAGCTGATGTATATCCAAGTTGCTGAAGGCTTTGTGCAACAGAGAAATTCACCCTCTGGCAACATGAGGTTTTTTTTTTTAACTTTCCTCCAAATACTCAGTGGGGACTCATATTAAGCATGAAATGTTTTTCTCAGCTCAAAGTGAGGCAAGAAAATGAATTGTTTCAAGCTCTCTCTGCAAACGAGAACTAAACGCTTTTCTGGTCAGCGGCTTGGTTTGAAATGCAAGCAAAAGATTTACAATGCCCTGAAACCATTCTATCACTGGCTGAACTGGGAAGCAGCCGTGTGCCATGTGGCTGATTTGTGAGCTCCAGATAAATCCCGCTGGCAGGTAGAAAAACAGAACCAATTATGACATGCACAGTAAATGTGGATAGGAGAAAGGGGAGATCATTCACACTGCTAAACAGTTAAGAGTTCAGTTGTTTTGATGTTCCTACTGTTAGCACCTGTCTTTTCCCCACAGCCCCAAGTGTTGCTTAAAAATGAATTGTATCTTTGATTGGATTTATTTCCTTTTAGTAGCATTAGCAAATTACAAAGAAGTGTGTGCAGAATTCCTTCCCCAAGCTGGCAGTTGATGCACATGGTGATGAAGAGACATGCTCAAGGTCACAGTGAGATGGCACAGGGTCTCAAACTGTATTTCCCTGTTTTAACTAAACATTGCTTTGGTGATGTAAATGTAATGGGGCCATTAAAGATGGCAGCTGGGTGGCATTTTCTCAGAATAGATTTCTAAACCAGGTTGTTTGAACAGTATATTGAGAATTCTGAAATGCTATTAAATATTTGTTGTTCTTCAGATTAATTGACCATATTGTGTCGGACACTAGATGTGTCGTGGCGGCCGCACGGCAAGGCCCAATACCAAACTAAGCATAGTCATTGAAAAGATATGGTATATTATGAGCCTAGAATAACTCCCTGCACGGTTAAATGACCACAGACAGTTTCTCCAGAATGTGGCGTCCCTGGCTCGGAAGACACAAATTCCCAACATTCCACCTGACAACGATACACATGCGACTTAGCGTCTGACATGGTGCAGAACTACAGAGAGGATCGACGTGACGCACGTTTACTGTTGAAAAAATAGAAAACGATGAGCATGATTGTATGACCGTAATGATATATATGCTGATATGTGCTCACCCCCTCCCACCACCCATGATGGTTTTACGTTATGTACTCGCCCCCTATCCCAATTCCCTACCCCTCTTATTATTTTGTACCCCCCCCTAATTTTATCAAATAAAACATTTAATATATATGTATATTTGTTGTTCTTAACCACATGTTAAAAACAGGAGAGAAGATGACACTTTATTTCATCTCCAGTACAGCGTGCTGCTACATTCACCTTCTCACGGCTGAAGCTGGAAATGTAAATGTCTGTGACCATTGTATGTATTTCAAGGTTATATGGGGTGGAAGTAAAGACCTAGCAGGAATCCCCAGAACATGTTAAAGATTCAAAGAAGCAGCTTATCGAAATCGAAATGTCGAATGTAGGGACTTGGTTAGAGACCATTGGGAATGCAACATGTTTGTGGAGAACAGCAGATATGTGGTTATATAAAAAGCATGTAAACCAATAGGGTTAGTTCTATCTACTCTTACACCACGCAAAGCTTACGCCTGCTTCACAGACACTAGTCTATAAGATGTCTCTTCCCAATGCTGTTCATCAGTCATGGCCATGATATCAAATCAATATGTTGCAGATACTGATACATTGTATTGGACGCCACGTAAGGGATAAAGGCAGAAAGGAAGCAGGGTGCTTGTGTACTGTATATGTATGTGAGGAACAAAACGTTTGTGCAGATATAGTGGGTAAAGCAGTCAGAGAAACGCTTTAACTTCCCCCGTTTATCATAGTAACTCTGTCCTGTGACCTTTTCACCCATTGTGTAAAGGTAATAAATACAAATATTGTAATTAAACATGGGGTAATAAACAGAATGGGCCCATAGAGTGCTATTAACTTGCTACAAAGCAGAGTCCAGGTTTAAAACAGTGCAGCATGTTGTGAAATATTTATAAGATAATAAAGTTATATGGGACTGCACTCACAAACACTCACAAACAAGTCTTGATTTTCTTTAGCGTTTATTTGTAATGTTTTCAGCGTGGAAATCTCCCCTGGCATTCCCTTCTGCCGCTGTGATGGGGGATATAAGGCAACATACAGTACAGTGTGATAATGTTTGTTAAAAAGGAACTTCTCTTGTGCATCAAACAAATGCACTTACATTGTAAAAATATTTTAGAACCAGGGGTGGCCAACACCAATCCTCAAGGGTCACCCACAGGTCAGGTTTAAGTATATCCCTGCTTCAGCACAGGTAGTACAATCAATGACTCAGCCACTGATGAGGTCAACTGTGCTGAAGCAGGGATATCCTTAAAACGTGACCTGTTGGTGGCCCTTGAAGACGGAAGTTGGCCGCCCCTGCTTTAGAGCTTATCTACTGTATCTTCAAGGTGGCACTGTTAGTCAAAAGGGGTGCCTGTAATGGCTAATTGATGTTTCAAAAGAGTGCAAACTTATAGAGCCATTTAGATCCTTTCTTCAGGCTCATTTTACCACAATGTACCAGAAGAGAGGCCCTGAATGGTTCTAAAGACTTGCACCAGCCATTAGAGGTATCACTCTGGCCTTCTTTTTCCTGTCTACTTTAAGTGCTGGGGCCCTATCCGCAGTCTGAGTCTGACAGCACAAGGCCACTTCTGCTCCCTCGTTGTTAAGTATTCTGAAATGTAAATTTGTAGCAGCAAATAAAGCTGACATAATACATTGCTTCATGGGACAGCAGGGAAATTGTGTAGCTGCAAAGTTTAAGATATTTCTCATGCTCAACTGTAAGTTCAGGGTCATTGAGTACTTACATAAGCAAAAAGCAAAAAACACACACAAGCGTGCAGCAGCCGCAGCAAAGTACTGCGCTGCTCTCACTGTATCTGTCATTCCGCAGCTGTTATAAATGAGTAATTTATAAGTGTGCAATTTACAGAATGGGCATGGCAGTTCAGTTAACGCTGATACAAAGACAGCTTGGATGCAAAATGAGCTTTTTATTGCATATTGTGCTACGTTTAATGTAGGCTGGTAGGTATTGCTTCCTCAGCAAGCAAGTTTTTTTTAATAGCCAAGAAATGTGTATTTAAATGGGAGCCAAGCTAACATTTGCATAATTATTTTAAATACGTCAGCGTCCCTTCTATTGATATCACTGGCAGCTAATGGCCGTGTGCTGATACACTTTCTTACAAGTTCCTCTCGCTCATCATTCCGCTAAATGGAAACAATGTTTTGGTAAACGACAAAAAGCTGTTTGATTTTATAAATAGAAGCAGTGTTGTTAGAAAGATTGTATTGTATTGTATGTCTTCATTTATATAGCGCCATTAATGTACATAGCGCTTCACAGTAGTAATACATGTGGTAATCAAATAAATAACAGATAATATAAATAACAGATCATGGGAATAAGTGCTTTAGACATAAAAGTAACATTAAGGAAGAGGAGTCCCTGCCCCGAGGAGCTTACAGTCTAATTATATTACATGTCTCCAACCTATGGTGAGGGGGCAGCGAGTGATACATTGGAACCTAATTAATATGTCATGAAACCATCTCGGCAGTGCTGGGGGAGAGTTCAACTGCATCCAAATGAATTGGATTGAAATCTTTTATAGTTCAGGGGACACTGCTTCACAGGATATTGAATACGGACCAATGGAAGTAATGTCCCATAGATCTTGGACATTACTCCCAATGGTAGGTAATTCTGCCTATAATATAATATTCTTATTTTGGTTAACCCCTTCACTGCCAGAGGGGACTACAATACGTTGGCCTGCAGACAATGCCATTGCGATGATGTAAATATTCACTGGGCTTTGTGAATATTCAAATATTCTCTGAATGGTTTTATAACTAGGATAACACGGACGTACACTAAACACGCTACTAAGGGGGATTAATACTCAATTTATCGTGCATTTAGTGAATTCAGTTTGCTTTGGTGATTTATTACTAAATACTTCCTGACAGTAAACCTTTTCCTCCAACAAACTTCGTTATCAGTGCAAAACCTTCATCTTAATTAATGCACTGCCAGTGGGAATTAAATATTACATAAACCGCCTCCTACTTTGTATTATATCTATTTAATTAAGACTCCAGTGACCCCCAGTGCAGGCAAATGAATGAATACAATACTATTAGTACATTGTGTTTGACAAATGCAAAAACAATTCAAACAAATTGTCCCCTGTTGGCCACTAGCATCTCCTGCATGTCCTGGTAGGAGGTTGGAGGTGATCATGTCATGTTAGTTGCCACTGTATATGAGCAAAACCACAGAGAATTGATGCATCAAGTAAGATATTTCGTTGTGTTAGTTATTTGCTTCCTGTAGGATTTGCAGTCCTTGCAGTTTATTTAGTTAGCAAATCAATATGGTGAAGCCAATTAACCCAAGATATGGAATACCATTGATATCTCTTATTGACAACGTGAAAGTGGCTGATTATTTTTCAGTGATGGCTTTTTTATTGGCACTTTAGATATTATCATTGTTATTGGAACAACATGCTCTATATATACTGTAAACTGACATACTCCATAAAGCAGAGCTATTGATCAAATAAAACAATGGGAACACTAAGAAAAACATCATTAAAGTAGGTGTCAGCCTTGTAAAATATAGAACCTTGTGTATCAATGCAAATAAAAGTTTGCTATGACGCACTGCACCATTTGTTTCTTGAGTTTGTGTCAAAAGTGAACATTTGTTAATAAATTTGACACGGGTTGTTAGGCGAAGGGTTTTCTGCTAGCTAATCCCTGGCAGTGTTTCTAACACAGATCAAAGAGAGGAAACACAGCAGGGCAGAGTTTCAAACCTTTTACTAAAATAAAAATACCACGCGTGAGCACATTCACACGCCTCGGACAGGTCTGCAACCCTGCCCTTCCCAATTATCTCTTCGCATACAATGCTTCCACTGCAGCCAACGATTCTGGGTAATGACATGCAAATGAGCACTCACAGTGTCTCGCCTTTTGCTTCTTATCCATTTTAACATGGATCCCCTATATGTTTAGGCCTGCCGCATTACACAGCTTTTCCAGCACAGCCCGGGATAAAGAAGTGCAGAGCCGGTAACCCTGCTCACAGACCGGCTCAGTATTTCACCTTGTAGGTCTCGTCCGTGTGAGGATGGTAATACTGACTTGGCAATGTGAAGCTGGAAGCGGTTTCAACCGTTTGCTAAAATATGGGGATTCTTTCGATCAGCCCTAAGGCCTGGCGTTGTCACACTCCCAACCAAAAGAAGCAGCAAAGTACATTCATTCTTTGCCACAAAATTACAAATGTTTCTCTCTGCATTCATTCTACTTCCAGCATTGTTACCCAGAAGATGCAGGAGTCACCGGGCTTAGCACTGCAGGGGGGTTTGGGGGCTACCCAGGGGGGTGTGGGGGCTACCCCTCCGGTAGAAGAGGGGTTTCTACAATGATGTCAAAGCTCAATATATGACATCGTAAAACCAAGATTCCTTTTTTCCTGCCATTTTATTATATGTAATACACATCATTTATGAAAGTGTTAAAATACAGCCCGCTGGTTACCACTCAATGTCAATGAGTAACATGGCTTTTGTTTGTTGAATGCTGTGATTACAATGGCAGCAGGATTGTGCTGCAGAAGTGCTGGCAAACAGACCCGAAACTGCGGGCTCAGCTGAAAGGAAACCAGTACTTTGAGCTTTTTGCTGCCAAATATTTGGTGAAAAGTGGGCCAGAATTCCACCCAAATGAAGAAACATTTGTTTGAGTATTTGCTCGTGCATAATGACTTTTTAATATAGTCATGAAACCACTTTTAGAAAATAGAACTGTAATAAATATGGTGTTTGCTTATAAAATTTGTATTAAGGAACTTGGCTGGTGTGTATGTAGCATCTGTTACTACAGTACCTGCAGAGAAATTTCCAACAAGAAATGGAGCCAAGAAAGTCTAGTTCACAGTGAAACAGAATATTAAAATGCAGAGTATTTAACAGAAAGGTGACACCCTTTTCCATGTAAGTCTCCATCTTTTTGTGGGATCACCTTCCTATAAAAGGATTTCATATTTCCACAAACTTTGCTTGGGATTTTGAATAGTCTCATAGTAATTTCAGACGAAATTCTCCTACTTTAGGAGATGAATTTTCTGCCAACGTTGCATATTGAATAAGATCCTTTGTGGGCTGTATATAAAGACTTGTGTTTTCAGAACAAGATGAAAGTGTGCCCCAAGCTAAAAATCCATTTACTTCGCTGAAATCATTATCGACACACGGAACGTTTTTACTTTTGACCCATGTAAAATTATATGCACATAAATATGTCACAACTTCTCATGTTTTAATGAAACCCAATAAAAAAAGTACATGAATTATAAAGATATATGTATTTTCTTCTCACCGTTATCCTTTTATCTTGCCATTAATTAAATACACAGTTGATCAGTTTAATATATTGTTGATTGATGAAGTGACTCTGTTCATACAAATGAATGCGCTGTGAAATGTTTGCGTCAATTACTTTACGGACAATCTTGGGGCATTTATGATGCAGAAAAGTAATGTATGTTTGTAGTTTAATATTACATCTAATTTACATATGCGCGCCACAGAAAATATCCAAACTCCTCCTCTAACTCCGCCCCTGGTGGGGTGCCGTGGTTTTCTTTCACTGATGCTCACAGCGCATAAATATTGGGTTTATACAATGGCTCATGGAGACGCACTAACTCGCTATTCTTCTGTGAGTTGTTTTACACCCAAATCTCTTATAACAACACTATATACATAGCCCCATTTGACTGCTACTTAAAGCTTATGTCTTTAACCCTCTCATTCCTGAAAAAGCCAACTATGCATTATTGCGGTGGCAAGGGTTAAATTCCAGTTCGCCAACAATGACTTCTATTCACAAACCCATTGGGTCTGGGAGAGGCTGCTTTCTCCCCAGCACAATCCAAATGCCTACTAGAGCCCATCCTTGTAAAAATGGATCCTTCCTTTCCAGATCAGCCTCAAGCAGGAATAGGAAGAGTGAACATCCAGAGATGGGGACGGAGCACTGCAAAAAATGGAGGGGCTAACACCATAGAAAGGTTAAAAAGTTATATTTTAATGTGTGGCATACAGAGAACAAAGTAACAACTCTGACGCGTTTCAGGCAGGACGCCCTTTATCAAAGAGTACTCTCACATTTTGCAGTGCTCCGTCCCCATCTCTGGATGTTCACTCTTGCTACATGATTGACGTGATGCACGCACCAAGACAAGCTGCCCTATGTGAGTACTGTTTTTTCTACACTTATTGACTGTGGAGATATTGACCAATATTGGTGTTACTCTAGAGGTTTGTCCAGGGGAGTTCTTTTATTGTATCATGCTCTATACCTCCTAAACATGGACAGTTATTGCTAGTAACTCCTCATATGAGATGCAGATACACCAGCTCTATCGGTCTCACTGGGCTTAAAACTCAGAACTTGTCTTATACATATTCCTATTTATGACTCAAGACATCTTGGATTACATGTTTCCTGTGGATACTGAGCACCATCATTTGGAACCTTTTCCTATTCTCTTTCAAGCAGGAATAGGATTTACAACGAGGATAAAGGGCACAGCTCAGCATGTGTTTGACCCCAATACAAAACATAACACATTCGTCTACAAAGGGATAAGGCTAGGAAAGCTCTGACCAGAGGTGCCATATTTATTGCAGCAATTCATATTTCTTAGCCAAATAAGTGCTGTATCAGCATATACTACCAAACTACAGAGGGGGTTATAAATAAAATACAAACAATATATTAAAGATAAATTGCTTTGCGCCACTGGCCATTGAAAGCAGCAGAATAAAGATCTACTTTAAATGAGTTTATGTATTTGCAGTTATGACCAGAGTAAAAATTGCTATTAAAAATATTTGTTTTAGGAGGTCACGTCTTCATCTGAATAATGTAACTTGTTTTGTGATGGAAGATCATGCAAAGTATTGTAGTAACAAAGGAGGGAGAGGGAGCAGGGGGTGTGATACCTTTTTATTGGAACAATTAGTTTATATGTTACAACAGTTACAAGCTTTCCAACCTCTATGGGTCCTTCATCATGTAACCCTGACACTGGGAGGTTGGAAAGCGTGTAACATATCATCTAATTGTTGGTTCAATAAAAGGTGTCACACCCCCTATTCCCTCTCCCTCCTTTGTTACTACATGGAAGAAAGGACCAACACGACTCTCCACCCTTCTTTTCTTGCAAAGTACTGTATAATCACAAAAGGTAGCTGCCAAACTGATGTCCTGTGGGTACTCTACCCCGGGATAATATGCAGGACCTTGAAACACAACTTCACCAGAACACATCAACATATTAACCTCTTTAGATCCCAATGAGTTGAATCTGCTTGTTATCATAGCACCTTGCTTCAGTCATCTCTACAGGAACCTCGTCATTATGTCATTAAAGATCTGAACACATCTGTATTTCCCAAAGAGGATGAAAGTAAGATGGTGCCGTCGGAGGTTTAACCCATTTGCAGACAAGGATACCAGAGCTGCCCTGGTCCTCTTCTTCCTATTTACTTGTTATAGGTATTACATTAATGGTATGCTTACTTTATGTGCCAAACAAATGTGTATTATTCTATATATACATGTAATATATAGAGACGGGTTGTTGAGGTAAATGCATTGATCATCTAAATACAATGATAAGTAGTACAATGACAACAGACGGTTGTCACAATGAAAGTAAGATCAACCCTAAAAAGTTCTTTAAGTACCTTAATAACAAAAAAATAAGAAAAGAAAATATAGGACCCTTTCAGTGTGAGATGGGTAGGCAGATTATTGGAGATAAGGGAAAAGCAGAGGTATTAAACAATTTCTTTGCCTCTGTGTTTACCAGGGAAGAATCAATTTCAATTGTAGTGCTGCAGGAGGAAGCCACAACCTCCATATTAATGAACAATTGGTTAACTGAGGAAGAAGTTCATAGGCGGCTTGATAAAATTAAAGTAAATAAGGCAGCAAGCCCCGATGGCATACATCCAAGAGTTCTCAAGGAGTTAAGTTCAGTAATAGGCAAACCATTACATTTAATATTCAAGGACTCCATTTCCACAGGCTCAGTACCACAAGATTGGCGTAAAGCAGATGTGATGCCTATATTTAAAAAGGGAGCTACTGTAGATCACAACCGGGGAATTACAGACCTGTAAGCCTGACTTCAATAGTGGGGAAACTACTTGAAGGTTTAATACGGGATAATATTCAGGAATACCTAATGGGAAACAAAATTATTGGTAATAGTCAGCATGGATTTATGAGGGATAGATCATGCCAAACTAACCTTATTGGTTTCTTTGAGGAGGTAAGTAGGAATTTAGACCAGGGTAATGCAGTTGATGTGGTCTACTTAGATTTTGCAAAGGCTTTTGATACGGTTCCACACAAGAGGTTGGTGTACAAAATAAAGCAAATTGGACTCCGTAAAAATATATGCACCTGGATTGAAAACTGGTTGAAAGATAGACAACAGAGGGTTGTCATAAATGAAACTTTTTCAGGTTGGGCTAAGGTTGTGAGTGGAGTACCTCAGGGATCTGTATTGGGACCCTTGCTTTTTAACTTGTTTATTAATGACATTGAGGTTGGCATAGAGAGAAGTCTACATCTTTGCTGATGATACTAAATTGTGTAAGAGAGTAGAATCAGAGCAGGATGTAATTTCTCTTCAGAAGGACTTGGAGAGACTGGAAACGTGGGCAGGTAAATGGCAGATGAGGTTTAATACAGATAAATGTAAGTTAAGCATTTGGGAAGTAAAATAAAAACAGGCGACTTACAAATTAAATGGAGATATATTGGGGGAATCCTTGCTGGAGAAGGATTTAGGAGTGCTTGTAGACAGCAGGCTTAGCAATAGTGCCCAAAGTCATGCAGTAGCTGCAAAGGCAAACAAGATCTTATCTTGCATTAAACGGGCAATGGATGGAAGGGAAGTAAACATAATTATGCCCATTTATAAAGCACTAGCTGATATACCCGGTGTTGCCCGGGATGTAAATCCGTAATAGGTAGTATTATGTATAAATAGGGGAACAATAGGATGACTATTTGGTGGAAAGATTGTATAATAATGTTGAAAAGAAACATAGAAAAAAAAGTAATATGATGTTGTTTTAAAATGGTTTATTTTAAAGACAGCACAGTACAATGTATATTTTGGTGACATAAATGATGTAAAATGTGAGGTGTGTGTCCCGCTAGGGTGTGAGTGGGTGTGAGGCGGCGGGTGGGTGTTCAGTATGGGTGGCGAGTGGGTAGTGAGTGCTGGCTGTGGGTGGGGGTCCCGCTATGGTGTGAGCGGGTGTGAGGCGGCGGGTGGGTGTTCAGTACGGGTGGCGGGTGGGTAGTGAGTGCTGGCTGTGGGTGGGAGTCCCGCTAGGGTGTGAGGCGGCGGGTGTCTGGTGAGTGCGGGCAGCGGCTGGTCAGTGATGTTGGTGCGTAGGGGTATGAGTGTAGCGGTTGGTGTGAGGCAGGAGGCGGCGGGCGGGTGGGTGGTGAGTGGGTGCGACGGCTGGTCAGAGATGTCGGTGTGTAGGGGCGGGAGGCGGCATGCGTGTGTCGAGTGTGTCGGGTGGGTGAGAGGCGGCAGGTGTGTGTCGAGTAGGTGAGAGGTGGCAGGTGTCTGTTGAGTGCGGGTGGTGGCTGTGGGGCGCAGGGGTGTGAGGCGGCAGTGGGTGAAAGGCAGAGGTGGGAGACGGGAGGCGGTGTGAGGGGAAAGCAGGGGTGGGGGGTGAGGGGAAGGCAGGGGCGGGGGGAAGGCAGGCAGGGGGGGAAGAGGGGGTGTCACTGTGTGTGTCTGTCACTGTGTGTGTGTGTCTGTCACTGTGTGTGTCTATCACTGTGTGTGTTGGGGGGGTCAAAAACGGAGCTGGGGTGGAAGGGGGGTGTCACTGTGTGTGTCAGTGTGTGTGTGTCAGTGTGTGCGTGTCTGTCAATGTGTGTGTCTGTCACTGTGTGTGTTGGGGGGGGTTCAAAAACGAGCTGGGGGGGTCAAAAAGCTGGGGGGGAAATTGGAGCTGGGGGGGGGAAATCGGAGCTGGGGGGGGCAAAAACAGAGCTGGGGGGGGCAAAAACGGACAGTCTCAGTTAAGCCCCCCCCCAGCAGCAACAGCTGACACCACCACCACCAGTGAGCATTTCCTCACCTCAGGCAGCAGCAGCAGTGTGCCTGGGGGTTGGGGAGCCCTGGGTTAGAGCGCACCGGCCAATGAGAGCCGTGGGGTGGGGGGGCAGGACACACTGGGGGGGGCTAGACTCACCGGCCAATGAGAGCCGTGGGAGGGCGGGCGGACCGACGGACGGACCGATGGACCAATCAAATGGTCTACAGAGACTCACAAACAAGATTTTCAGAATTATATATATAGATTAGTACGACCACACCTTGAATATGGAGTACAATTTTGGGCACCACTCCTTAGAAAATACATTATGGAAATAGAGAGTGCAGAGAAGAGCCACCAAATTAATAAAGGGGATGGACAATCTAACTTAGGTGGAGAGGCTAGCTGAATTAGATTTATTGACATCAGAAAAGAGGCGTCTAAGAGGGGATATGATAACTACATACAAATATATTCGGGGACGGTACAAGGAGCTTTCAAAATAACTAATTATCCCAAGGACAGTGGGGGGACATCCCTTAAGGTTGGAGGAAAGGAGATTTCACCAGCAGCAAAGGAACGGGTTATTTACTGTAAGGGCAGTTAAAATGTGGAATTCCTTACCCATGGAGACTGTGATGGCAGATACAATAGATTTGTTCAAAAAAAGGTTGGACATCTTTTTAGAAAGGAAAGGAAAGGTATACAGGGATATACCAAATAAGTAAACATGGGAGGGAAGTTGATCCAGGGAGTAATCCGATTGGCAATTCCTGGAGTCAGGAAGGAATTCATTTTTCCCCTAATGAGATATCATTGGATGATGTGTCACTGGGGTTTTTTTGTTTGCCTTCCTCTGATATATGATAAAGTATCTGTTGTCTAAATTTAGCATAGGTTGAACTTGATGTCGAATGTCTTTTTTCAACCTCATCTACTATGTAACTATGTAACAATGTAACTATGTAATGACAATTTGACTGAAATGTTGTCTTTTGAATCAAAGCATTTCGTGTTTAAGACAAAATATTTCAGGTTTTTAGATAGCAGATATGAGTATTTTTTTCTGAGCTTCCAATTAGACAAAGTATTTCCAGGACACTGGATATGGTCCTCTTCCCATCTCAACATCGTCTTCTGTCTGACACCCATGAGATATAAAACAATCTGTGCATTCCAGCCCATTCCATTGCAATGGTTTAATAAAGAAAGCCATGATGAACACAAAACCCTTTCATTGTGCATTTGTAGTACAAATTTGTGTGTGCAGGGACATTTCTATCATAAGGGCTTTCAGGACTCCCTCATGGACAGCAACAGGCAGCTGCAGAGCGGAGATAAATAAAGAAAAGGAAGACATTAAACATACTTCACCTGAACACAGCTACATCAAATGGCATACCAAACATGTGCCAAGGTAATTACGCTTTATCTCATTCCATTGGGGCCTCTTTCAAAAAGATTTGCACCTCCCTTCTGCAGCTGAGGGGTTGGCGCTTTGCCTCTTGTAAACAAAGATTTGAAGGTATAACTGGGTCTAAAAATATTTGTCTTTCATAGGTGGCCATACCCCTCTTTCTGATCACATGGTTCCATGTACAGCTTTCCAGTGCTTTTCTGTTTTGGGGAAGGTCAGATATCCTTAATGGGAATTCTTACAAACCACGAACATTGTGATTAACATTCGGTGGAAAGCTCAGGGTTGGAGCACTAGCGTTTCAGGTGAGGGAACCCAGTGAAGGTCACCGTGCAAGGTCATTGTATCCTGTTTCTCCCAGTATCTCAAGGTTAGAGATGGCTGAAACCTTCAGAGAAAAGGACTCGTTTGGTGAAGATTTAACAAGTTAGCGGAATCCTCGGGATAGAACAATGTAACCTCTTCACTGCTGAAAAGTAATACGTTGGGGAATAAAATGCTTTTGTGTGAGCAGATGGCAGTGTAATGAGCAATGGGAAGAGTGGGTAGACAATATAAAAAAGCATCTGAACAATGCCTTTCATGCTGTTGACAAATGTTTGCACAATAGAAACATCTATATGAAAAACCTACCTAACAATCAGCAGTATAAAGAACATATAAATATCTTTAAGCAAACTTCCTGTGTGTCACTGTTGATGTCTCTAGTAAATACTAAATATGCTTTGCAGATGCCTGGAGACTACCAGTTGGATTGTTCTAGCACAGGGGGGCTCAACTCCAGTCCTCAAGCCCTCCCCCACCCCCCCAACAGGTCAGGTTTTCAGGATATCACTGCTTCAGCACAGGTAGCTCAATCAGTCCCTGCTTCAGCACAGGTGGCTCAATCAGAGGCTCAGTCTTCGACTGATTGAGCCACCTGTGCTGAAGCTGGGACATCCTGAAAACCTGGCCTGTTGGGGGGTGCTTGAGGACTGGGGTTGAGCACCACAGTGCTAGCATCATGCTATCCAGTTTACCAATTATGTACCTGAAACCACCTAAATACAGTAACGATAATATAATAAAATGAAGAGAAATGTGCGTGGGGACAAACCACTGTTTGGCCGACTGACTCCCGAGTCCTCATTAGAAACATCACCACGGGGTCAGCCATTCATACTATTGAAATAGACAATGTTACAATGACACTGAGCGTGTAGAAGGAACAGTGGACAACTATAGTAGTCATCAAACCTGGCCGTGCTATTGCTCTTCGCTATAACTAACCTGAGTGTTTCATCACTATTATAATTAACAATTAATAAGCTGAGAAATAAATCAAAATGAATTATAACACAAGAAACAACCACTCACTACTTTGTTTTATATCATTCATTTGGACACGTTACATGCAGACCAGGTGTGGCCAACTCCAGTCTGCAAGGGTCACCACCAGGTTCGGTTTTCAGGCTATCCCTGCTTCAGCACAAATGGCTCAATTGGTCTCTGCTTCAGCACAGGTGACTCAATCGGTCCTCGCTTCAGTATAGGTGTCTCAATCAGAGACTCGGTCAAAGACTGAGCCTCTGATTGAGCCATCTATACTGAAGCGAGCCACCGATTGAGCCACCTATGCTGAAGCTGGGATATCCTCAAAACCTGACCTGTTGGTGGCCCTTGAAGACTGGAGTTGGCCATCCCTGGTGCAGACATTCAGTATGATCTCCATTTGTGTAAGATATCTGAGCTTGGAAATCCATGTTTATCCAAAAAAAAAAACACTCCCCGGTTTCTATGCTTCTGACAGAGACCCCCTTCTGCCTTCATTCTCTGAGCCAGAACATGTTCAACCCAAAATGAATAGTCTTCTGCACTGCATGTTACAGCTCTCAACTCAAATGGTTGTACTTCAATATTGTGACACACACACACACACACACCTTGTTTCTTTGTATGAATCATCTTCCAGGCAGAAAAACACTTGCAAGTTTTACATGGCGTTGCCTGGATATATTAGTGCTTCACAAGATACAAGGAGGAATGGTTGAATGAGTTTCGTTTCAAGATTCTTCGTCTTTACATTTTTTCTTCCAGATGCCTCAGAGAAGCATCCATTAGATGTTAGAATACAGCGTTCGGAGAAAAACCTCATTTCATTCTCAGCTGTGCTTATTTTGCAGTTGCTGGAGTTTCTTTAATCTCGTGATTATAAGAGAGGGGCTTTCATTATAAATTATATTCGGTAACTCATTGTGCTATTAAAGCCTCCATTTACTAGAGAAAATAAACCATCCTACAGTGTCTAACGTTTTCTTAACTCCTTCGCTATCCAGCTTGCAATAAATCGCTCAGGAGTATTGGCAGGTAAATGCATTGCATGCCTCTCCATCAAGTGGGAGCTCAATACATTTCACTTACAAATAGATGGTGTTAACATTTTCCACAAAATGAATCTTTGTTCACCTGCAGCATCAGAGTTCCCCTACAATCTGAGAACCCCCCAATGCTCCCCGCCCTCTGCCACCCCTTGTACCTCCTTTAACACTGACATTTTTATTTCCTTCTCAAAGCTTCCAAAGAAGAGAATGTCCACCTTTCACTCATGACACAGCCATTCATGGAAGGGTTAATACTATCGCTTTCACTAGGGCAGGGGTTCATAACTCCAGTCCTGAATACCCATTTTAAGGATATCCCAGCTTCAGCACAGGTGGCTCAATCAGTGGCTCAGTCAAAACTGTCCCACTGATTGAGCCACCTATGCTGAAGCAGAGACTGTCTGAGCCACCTGTGCTGAAGCAGAGACTGATTGAGCCATCAGTGCTGAACCAGGGATATCCTGAAAACCTGACCTGTTGGAGAGTCTTGAGGACTGGATTTGAGCACTCCCTGCACTTGGGATATTGGTGGGTATTTTATCCCGAGGGGATGTGTAATGTAGGAGGCAATTTACATCCCAGCAGCAATCACACCAAACTTCCCACCCCCCAAATAAATTCATCATCCGAAAGGGGGTCTTCCCTGGGTTGACCATACACTGGGAGAATGTATTGTTGCATAGATACCTGTTTTTAACCCCTTGCTGGCACATGGTCTGCAATGCATTGGATTCATGTTGAGTCTCTTGAACCCATATGGCCGTTGTATCGTTCAGCTTCGGCTTCCTGCTGATTAACCCTGTCCGGAGCACAGCTCTGCTTCGTTTCCCCGCACTGAGGGGAGTAGTAGATCCTATGCTGCAGTCTGGGTTTGTGCCGTTGCTAGAGGACTTTATGTGCATCCTTTACTTTAATTCCAGAGGTGTGTTGACTTTTACAAAGCGCTGAGAACAGATTGTGGTAACATCTGGGTGTTAAATCCTGCAGCAGTTATTAGGACCACATGACTAAAGGGGTTATTGTTTTGGAAGAGAGCCATAAAAAGTTAGCAGAATGTTAACCCCGAGAGTGCCACATGGGTCTGCAAGGGTTCAAGGTATTTGTCCTCAAGGGGTTGAGGTGCTAATTAACCTGTTTCCTTCTAGCAACTCCAACATCCCAGAGCGACATGCTTTCTGCTGGAGGTGTGAGACTTTGCCAACTTCATTTGCCATAACACTCTTTGCTGCCATTGTATCCTTAGTATTGTGGAGTGGTGAGTATTGTTGCCTGATGAGTATTATGGAGAGGTGAGTATTGTTGCCTGATGAGTATAGGGGAATGGTGACTATTGTCACCTGAGTATAGTGGAGTGGTGAGTATTGGCGCCTGAGTATAGTGAAGTGGTGAGTATTGGCGCCTGAGTATAGTGGAGTGGTGAGTATTGGGAGTATTGGTGCCTGAGTATAGTGGAGTGGTGAGTATTGGCACCTGAGTATAGTGGAGTGGTATTGGCACCTGAGTATAGTGGAGTGGTGAGTTTTGGTGCCTGAGTGGAGTGGTGAGTATTGGCGGCTGAGTGGAGTGGTGAGTATTGGCACCTGATGAGTATTTGTGGAATTGAGTATTGGTGCCTGATGAGTATAGTGGAGTGGTGTGTAGTGGCGCCTGAGTATAGTAAGTGGTGAGTATTGGCGCCTGAGTATAGTGGAGTGGTGAGTATTGGCGCCTGAGTATTATGGAGTGGTGAGTTTCAGGTGACTCGCAGTCAAATACAATTTTTTTTTTTTTTATAACTTGTATTTTATTATACATAAATGCATGATATACATAGAAAAAATACATCAGGTGCATATTTAGCATACCATATACAATAAGAAAGGCATAATAAACACACGTAGTTTTTCGAGCCCTACTTAACCACGTGAGTGAGAATCTTCATTCGTACTGTAATGTATTGGGGTAAATGATAATTATTAAAAAAAAAAGGGGGGGGAGGAGGTAAAGGAGGGGGTGGGGCGGAGGAGAGAGGGAAGGGGGATCCGAGGATAAGGATACATCCGCTCCCAGGAGGCAACGCGGCGGCGTGAAGGTTGTAAATCAGCTAACGCGGTCTTTCAGCGGTATAAGTGAATGGGTATCTGGAGTGTGAGGTTCTTGTTGTGGGGTTGGTTATTATGCCCCCGATGGAGAACGCATTTATTACTATTATAGCCAAATTGTGTTACGCTCTACCCCAGGGATGTCTGTTTGGGCTAGCCAAGGAGCCCAGACTTTTAGATAATTGTCGCCAGTGTCGTTAACTAAGCTCGTTAACTTTTCCATCTGGCAGATAAACCAAATATGATTCCGAATTTTTGGGATAATTGGGATATCGGGGCGTTTCCATAATGCTGCAATCTCGCACAGCGTAGCTAAAGCAAAATGTGCAATAAGTTTATTGTGTGATTTTGATAGACCCTTTATGGGTCTGTTCATAAGAAACAGCCAAGGGTCAGGGGGAATAGTGAGATCGAATATTCTCTGGATCCAATTTCTGATCTTTTCCCATATCGGGGATATCATCGGGCAAGACCACTGCATATGTAACAGGTCAGCTGTTCCTCCACATTGTTTAGGGCACAATAGAGAGGACCCTGGTATAAATTGAGATAATTTGAGTGGGGTGAGGTACCATCTCATAAGAACTTTATATGCGTTCTCCTTCAGTGTGGTGCATATCGAGCCTTTTGCGGCTCCCAGGAATATAGTAGTCCATTCTTCGTCGTCTAGGGTCTCCCCTAGGTTCCTTTCCCATTGGATACGGAATGAAGGTGATTGTTGCTTTGAAGCTGCAGGTTCGATTACCTCTCCATATATCGTAGATATAAGTCCCTTAGTGTCGGTTTCTGCCCGACAGAGCTCTTCAAAATTCGTCAATGGTGGGTATGGGGCGAATTTATTATAGAATGATCTGAGCTGGAGGTATTTATAGAATTCAGCGTGGGGAATATCTTTTTCTAATCTGAGATGGTCAAAAGATTTAATTTTTAGATCATAGCCCTCCAGATCTTTGAGTCTATCATAGCCTTTTTGTTTCCAAATTGAGTGTGTATGACCAATAAGACCAGGTGCAAAGCTAGGATTGTTCCAAATGGGTGACATCAGAGAACTTCCTGAGGTGAGTGAGTTTTTTAATCGTGAAGTTTCCCAAACAGATATGGAGTTAGTCATTGAGGTGAGCGGTAAAATAGTGTTTTTCCTTGAAGTTTTAGGTAACCAAATTAAATTGTTAAGCTCTATAGGGGGGCAGGCCGCGTGTTCGAGCTCTACCCATCTTTTAAATTTGGGGTCGGAATGCCATTGTATGATTTGGCTTAGTTGAGCCACTTTAAAATATGACAACAGGCAGGGTACCGCTAGGCCACCAGCTGAGGTAGGTCTTTTCATAGTTAATTTATTTACTTTCGGTTTTTTACCTCCCCAGATAAAATTGGATATTTCAGACTGAAGTGAGAGTATGTCCTTCAGTTTGAGTGGCACAGGTAATGTCTGGAAGAGGTATAGGATACGGGGAAGTAGATTCATCTTAACGCTGTGAATCCTTCCAATTCAAGAAATCTTCTTGGAAGACCATCTGATTAGGTCTTGTTTTAGAGTCCAAATCAATTTGGGATAATTTGCTTTATAGATGCTTTTTGCATCTTTGGTGATATGGATCCCTAAATATTTTATTGATTTCTTTTGCCAGTTAAAATTGAAATTTAGCTTCAGTAATTTCTCTATATGTCTAGGGAGGTTGATATTCAGAGCTTCAGATTTGGATTGGTTAATCTTGAAACCTGAGACCTTAGAGAATTTATCTAGTAGGTCGAACAGGTTAGGTAATGAACGTATATTCCCAATCACATAAAGCAGCCCTGTATGCTGATGATATCCTATTAATTATCTCCAAATACAATTTTTAAACAACAGAAGCATTGTTTTCCCGGCTTGCTCAGGGATTTGGGGAAATGATTAACTTGGTGCAGTAAAATGTAAACTTTTTTCAGATTGAAGCATTTGTGGGGGTTCTTATCATATTGACCCTTTTTCTCGCTGGGCGCTTAATTCAGACCTTTCTGTTGCCCTGGAAGCTGTGAATGCGTTCGGGGACGCTCCGATATAGAGGACAGAGATCGGCAACAATAGCAAGTCCCACACTTATACTTCTGTTCTACGGGCCGAAAGTACATTCCCAGCACTGGAGGAATTATTTCAATAGAGTTTGTACAATATATTATCTTCTATTCAGTTTACAGGTGCCAAAGGCCGCGTCTCTCTTTTGTTCTCTTGTTTAGATTGATAATGTGTACTTTTCTCTGAGTGCATTGGGACATGCAACGGTGCTAGAAAATAGGACAGATACTTAAAAAAAAAGATACTTTTTTTATCAATTGGAATTAGGAATTAAAACCGCACTAATGCAGGAGACACAGCAGCTGTGGGGATCTTGTAAGAAACTGTTACATAGAAACAGTGATCCCTATTCTTTCTGCCTTGATGCTGCCCGGCATCTCCTTGAGTCATTTAAAGGGAGCTAACACCGTCCTAATTTAGGGGAGGTCAGTTTCAGAGCATTTAATAGGACCATAGTAAGGACCACTTGCACTTGACTCACTTAATCTGCCCATTATCCTCTGAAGCCTCTGACCAAATGAGACCCTTCACACATAGACACCCCTGTGTTTATCTCAAGCACTTCCTTTTAACTTGTTGGCCTCCACCATCTCTGCTGGAGGCTGTTCCATGAATCCACATCCCTTTCCATGGACATGTTTTCTATTTGGATTTTTATTTGGCCAACATGAAAATGATGACCTAAAAAAACATGAGTTAACATTGTGACTGTAGAGAGAGATACTGATACTGAAGGAACTGTCTGTGCAGAGGTCGAGGGGACCATTTTTACCAGTGTTGAGAAACCCCCCCTGCTCTGTGGGAATATTTTGGAGCTTATGTATAAAGGCAATTTGGAGGAATATTTCTTCTGCTTCATAGTATCAATATGCCCGATAATCCCATTTTAACCTTGTTGGTATCAGCTTGCGGCTTGAAACTCGTTATTAGGGTTTGTTGGGAAAGAGTTACACCAGGGTTCTCAACTTCAGACCTCAACAGGTCAGGTTTTCATGATATCCCTGCTTCAGCACAGGTGGCTCAATCAATGGCTCACTGGAAGCTGGGATATCCTCCTAATTGGCTGCTGATGGGTAATGCAGACAATTAGGATGGAAGAAGCTGCCCAGCCCCCTAGAAACCACCCTGCTTTCTCCCTGCTCGATCCCGCGGCCCCCCAAGCCGTTCAGGTCTCTATGTCCAGAGAGGTAATACCAGATACATACATGTCCAGTATTACTTCTCATTTATTACTGGACAGTGTCCAAAAACAGGACAGTCCGGTTCAATAATGGACACCTGCTTCATACACACGGACCAGGAAGAACATTGAGACGGGCATTGTTCATGAAGACATTTAAAGGGTACCAGACACAGTGACACAACTGTATCGCTGTTATTCTCCCTGCACACATCGCAGTAATATACTGTACTGGCATCGGGCGTCTCGTGTGGTCTCTCTGGCAATGAAAAAGACCCAGAGACTTTCTCTGCAACAACAACGCCTTAAATCTGCAGGCATGAAGATTTACAATGTTTTCCAGAGACAATGAAAATAAGATAATCAAGACGATGGTTTGTTCCCAAACTGGCCGCGGCAACAGCTCGTAAATTGTGGAAATAAAAACCAAATAGATAAGATGTTTTTTTTTTAATTTATGTCTTTAAAACGGTTTATGGGAAATCCATAGAGGAGAGGATGCCCACACCGGACCTTCACCAACACATTCACTGCGGCTTCATGTCTGTCCTGCCTTATAAGCTATGAAACGGTCACCAGGGGCAGACAGCCCTCACCTGCTGCCGTTTCGCCGCGAGGGGATATGACGTTTATTGTTGGCAAAGATTAAAGTCCATATTTACTAAGCAAGTGCTATGTCAAAAGACAACTTACATCAGGGGTTCTCAACTCCAGTCCTCAAAACCCCCCAACAGGTTAGGTTTTCAGGATATCCCATCTTCCGCACAGGTGGTGCAGTCTTCGACTGAGCCACAGATTGAGCCACCTGTGCTGAAGCAGGGATATCCTGAAAACCTGACCTGTTGGGGGGTTTTGAGGACTGGAGTTGAGCGCCCCTGCCTCACAGTGACACAAAACACCTCATACACTGTTCCCTTCAATGTATGTGTGTACGTATGTATCTATGTATATCTTTATTTATATAGTGCCTTTAATGTACATAGCGCTTCACAGCAGTAATACACGTGACCAATCATATAAATAACAAAGAATACAAATAACAGGTCATGGGAATAAGTGCTTCAGACATAAAAGTAACATTTAGGAAAAGGAGTCCCTGCTCCGAAGAGCTTACAATCTAATTGGTAGGTAGGAAGAATGTACAGAGACAGTAGGAGGGAATTCTGGTAAGTGTGTTTGCTGGGGGCCAAACTTTATGTATCAGGTGTATAGTATTAGCCACGGTGCTACTAATATGTTTCTTTAAGCAGGTGTGTTTTAAGGTGGGTCGTAAAGGTGGATAGAGAGGGTGCTAGTCGGGTATTGAGGGGAAGGACATTCCTGGGGTGTTGGGGCAGTTAGTGAGAGAGGTTTAAGTCGGGAGAGGGCTTTAGATACAAAGGGGGTAGAGAGAAAACATCCTTGAGTGAAACGCAAGAGTCGGGATGGTGCACAGTGAGAAATTAGGGCTGAGATGTAAGGAGGGGCAGAACAGTGTAAAGCTTTAAAAGTGAGGAGGAGAATTGAGTGTGAGATGCGGGATTTGATAGGAAGCCAGGAGAGGGATTTCAGCAGGGGAGATGCTGAGACAGATCTAGGAAAAAGTAGTGATTCTGGCAGAAGCGTATAGGATATATTGTAGGAGAGACAGGTGGAGGCAGGAAGGCCGGACAGCAGGAGGTTACAGTAATCAAGACGGGAGAGAATGAGGGCCTGTGTCAGAGTTTTAGCAGTCGAGCAACAGAGGAAAGGGCGTATCTTTGTAATATTGCGGGTGGAAAAGCGACAGGTTTTAGATACGTTTTGAATGTGAGAGTCGAGTGTGACCCCTATGCAGCGTGCTTGTGTTACTAGGTGTTTGACAGAACTTCCAACAATAATGTTGAAGCAGGTAGTGGGGCCCGGTTTGGGATGAAATATGAGGAGCTCTGTTTTTGCCATGCTATGTTTAAGTCGGCGGAGGGCCATCCAGGATGATATCGCAGAAAGACATTCAGAAACTTTGATCTGTACAGCAGGTGAAAGGTGAGGGGTTGAAAAGTAAATTTGTGTGTCGTCAGCATAGAGGTGATATTTGAACCCAAGAGATGTGATTAGGTCACCTAGAGAATACGTGTACAGAGAAAAGAGGAGAGGTCCCAGGACAGAGCCCTGGGGTACCCCCACAGAGAGATCGATAGAGCTGGAAGATGTTTTCTAGTGCTGGGAGGTGACCTATGGAATAGTGCTGCTTAGACAATATGGGCCTAATTCTTTACTGGGGCTTTTCTAAATATGTTTTTAAACTTCTGTACAATGGCCTTTTTAAAAACAAACATAAATAGTAAGATAAAGACGCTAGTGTTCATTAATCGATTCTAATGTCTGTTGGGGATATTTTTGAAGACAAAACCTGCTTGTGGTTCAAATGAGGATTTTGCAATATTTGCCAAAAACGGAGGCTTACTTACGAAGGAGACTCAGGTTCCACTCCCCTTCTTCTTCACTACTTACTTACAATTTGTTCATACTTAACATTACTCTTAGCTACATCACGAGAGGGAATTTGAAAGTTATTGAAACCATTAGACGAGGCAAATATTTGGAAGATTAAACAATGTGCAATATTGTCCTCTGGGAAGAAAGCAGTGTAACTTCTCCGAATTTGCAATGCTCAGAGTGAGCAAAAAATGTTTTATCTCGGGCTGTCTGGCGGATTTCAGTTCCTGATGAATATGGTTGGTTAGCATATGCAAATGCAAGATCAAAAGAAAGTGAATGCTGCAAAAAGCTTTTCTTAGGCTGTTATAATCCAAAGTATGAATGATCTGTACTGTATTAGCAGATTCAGCCCTGCCTCCACCACTCCCCTGCTGAGATAGGACAATCCACTGCAAGGAGCCGTCTTAAAGGTTACGTGTGGCTGGGGGGCTAACTTGTTACACAGTTCTAACAGTGCGTCCTGTGCTCTATGTATCAGTATATATTGTATCCATGACCGTCTGATTGGTGATACGTAAGACAAATAGACATCAAATGAATTGCCGAAGGCCACAAAAATGTAACAACCCTGATGTATTTGATAGGTATGTACCAACTTCTACAGTGCAGTAATGTTGAATCTAGAAGCCATCGTCACCCTAGAAAATTGTAGAGCAGTGATCCTCAACATTATTTCTCTCAAGGTGCCCCTCACACACAGACACACACACACAACAACAACAAATAAACAGGACAGATAGGCAAACAGACGTGAATGCGTGCACACACACCACAGCAGGTCAGATACACATGCATGCACACACTCCACAGCATGACAGTTACACACACACGCGCATACACACACATCACAGCAGGACAGATACACATGCATGCACACACTCCACAGCATGACAGTTACACACACACGCGCATACACACACATCACAGCAGGACAGGCACACGCATGCGCACACTCCACAGCAGGACAATTACACACACACACACGTGCATGCGCAAACACCAAGCAGGACAGACACATGCGCACACATCACAGCAGGACAGATACACACATGCGCACACACCACAGCAGGACAGACACACGCGCATGCACACACATCACAGCAAGAGAGACGCACGCATATGTACTCACCACAGCAGGACAGATACACACACTCATGCGTACACACCACAGCAGGACAGATACATACACACTCATGCGCACACACCACAGCAGGACAGACACACGCATACGTATGTACACACCATAGCAGGACACATACACACACACACCACAACAGGACAGATACAACAGACACAGATCCTCACCTCCCTCCTGCCCATGCTGTTTCTGTCTTTTGCGCTTGGCTGCACCCTCCAGGGACATGCTCCTGATAGCTCCTCCTGATTGGCTGCATTACCTAGCAGTAGCCGATCAGGAAACTGCCCAGCCCCCTAGTAACTGCCCTGATTTCTCTGTGCTCTGGGAAATCCCGCAGCACCCGTTATTCCTCTCACAGCACCCCAGGGTGCTAAACCACCCATTAATCCTCTCACAGCACCCCAGGGTGCTAAGGCACCCATTAATCCTCTCACACACCCCAAGGTGCCACGGAATCCCATTTTCGTTACAGCTTATGACAGCTTTTGTTGTAAGAACATGAGAGTTCTTTGTAGATATTGTCGCACATTAATTGTACAGATCTCAAGTCCTTTTATCAGCTGTTATCTAAGTTTTCTAATAAATTATTAGATAGGGCATTAAATACTAGTGAAGAAATGGTTGTATTGTCGGAATTATTTCCAGCGGACGTGCATATCCCGCCCAGATTGCCATAAGAAAAACCTAAAGCAACAACTTGTCCATCCAAATAGTTAGTTCCCTAAACCTATGTATTGCTTGTGTCCATATGTAACTAGATATGGGGAGTGGGGAGTAGTGGGGGGGGGGGGGTGGAAATAGGAATACGTGTGCGATCAGTAGCCTCTGGGCTGGCAGTACTGAAGGAACCCAGAAGGTAGCAGGAGGTTCTGGCAGTGCATGGACAGAGCGCTGAAAGATGCCAGCAGCAGTAGCCATAGACAGGCTGGCTCCCAGGTTCCCAACCAAACATGGGCACTGGCTAGGCATATTGGAGGGAATGGGGGGCAAGCTTATGCTGAGGTTGGGGGTTGTCGGATGTCCTCTTCTGCAAGGAAGTAGGGGCCTCTCCTTTCAGGTCTCCTCTCTGCTTACTGGGCCGGGGACTCCAGTTCTCCGTACAGGACAGCTGCTCTTGGGTGGCTTTTGGGCCCTTAGCCTAGCAAACCCTTTTAGTGGGAGGCATAACCCAAAGCTGCTTCAGGCAAGGTTTACCACCACCCCTCGCCCCCTCCTCTAGAACCTACTATAGCTTTGAGCCCTACACTCATTATGGGAGTTAACCCTATGATGGCCATATATAGCTGTACGTTATTACATCCTGAATCATTCTCGGCCGGATGTAAAGGTCAAAAGGAAAAGAGCCTTATATGTAAGAGCCAGAAAAAAAGAGGAGAGAGCAGTGGGCTTCCAAGGAGGGAAAAGAACAAAGGAATATAAAGGGAAATTCCATATACTGGAGGGCAGACCTTGCCCGGGCGCCAAATTAAAATGCTGGTATCATCGGCTACATTTTTACTGCAAAGAAATATGATGTTTGGGTTTCATGAATGGCTAATTGGTTTATAAAATATCCTGCATATGACACACAAACAAGGAGTTTTAGAATGAGAAACAGACCAGTAAAAACTGCACCTGCCTCATGCACATATCTTACTTTTCTTATTTCCTTTAGCACTGGAGGACATATTGCTCCACAATGCACCGCGGTTACTGCATCCAGGTGTTCCAGAGCTGCAGGGAATGGGAGCTGGCATCAGTAACCTTGAAGAAAAAACTTTCTTCCTTTTACACAGTGACCTAGATCCATCAATCTGACACTAAACCATTGTTATTAAATACTGCTGGCACGTATTGTAGATTAAACATATAATAAAATAGGATGTGCAATACTTAGAATGGATTAGTATAGCTTTGAAGTCAGGTTCCTGTTTCCAGTGTTACTTATTTGCTTGGTAGTCCCAGTTAATATGAAGGATTGATCTGTGCAAAATTCCCATCTTGCAGAGAAATGAGCAATACAAGTGCACCCCTCTTAACTTCCTCACTTAAAGCCAGTCAAACTTGTCATCTCACTTACCCTAAGACTCTGTGTCTAATTTCTACATATTTCCTTTTATCTGTCTTGCAAAGGGAAGGCACAGTACTGGGATCTAGAGAAGAAGCAGCAGCATGGACAACATAAACAAGCACTGTCATTTCAGAACAGGGGTGACCAACTCCAGTCAAACCGTGCTTCAGCACAGGTGGCTCAATCAGTCCCTGCTTCAGCACAGGTGGCTCAATCAGTCCCTGCTTCAGCACAGGTGGCTCAATCAGTGGCTCAGTCAAAGACCGAGCCACCTGTGCTGAAGCAGTGAAGCAGGGATATCCTGAAAACCTGATCTATTGTTAGCTCTTGAGGACTGGATTTGGGCACCCCTGTATTAGACAAATGGACAAGTAAGTCATCTTATAGAAGGCCACATTAATTCCCATGGGCTGTGGAACAGGCGGCATTTATCTGATGTTCTTTTGGAGCAAGAAGTATAATAGCTGAGAAGAGGCTGGACCCCTAAAGATTGCCTCTCACAGCATTTCTTTTCAGAAGTTGTGTGCTCCCGGCATGGTCCGTGGAACGTCTGTGGAGCTGCTAAATCAGCCTCTTAACAAACCGTGTTTATCACAACTGCTTCATCTATTTTTGGAAGCCACGTGATACCCCTAATCCCCACACCCTACTCTACATCCGTCATATAATACATTGAATGAGAATAGATGGGGCATATCCTTAACCAGACATTCAACCCATCCCTGACCTGCACCTCACCCCTAAAACCTACATTACATTCCTTAGTTCCAATTATTTTGTACGGGTGCCCTTTAGTAATAAATATATCATATGTTTTAGGGTGGCACATAACACCCGAAATATTTTGTCTCTGTCAGAAACCTGTGGATCTCGTTATCATTATATAGGACAGCAGACTACCAATATAGATTGAGACCAAATGGTCCATGAAGCCCAGGGTCCAGTCTCCTACTGGGCAGCATTGGGATTTTCTGTGAGATCACAGAGCTTGGTTTGTATGAGGAAGATGGAAATCATTTGAAAGCCTGTAAGTTACATTACTGTCCACACATGTATTTGTATTGTAAAACACTTCTCCCATCACTCATTTGTGGACAATACTGACAATATCTTGTAAGATTAGAAGATTCATTACTTCTATTCTATCTTCTTTTTAACCTCCTGGGCACAGTGGATATTGCTCCTGAGAGACAGTTATGGAAACGTCTATCTGATTTCTGTGTTAACAAAATATATTCGCTGCCGTTTTTGTTAATGAAAACAATATATTAATTACAGAACTTCTGCAGGTGCAGCTCGCATCAGTCATAAGCTGGAATCCATACATCCCACGGGATAAAAGATAGGTTTTTGTGGATTTAAAAGCAGTAATCAATCACCGCTTGTAGTTCAAGTGACATCGTAAATCTCTCAAGCTCAGTGTACAATAGTGATGTGTAATGAGGTCACATGAGCCAGTTCATGGGATCAGACGTCTAAATCCCAGATACCCGTGTTAGTCTGTACATACATGTGCTGATATGTATTTTGCGGCCTTCTGATATTGTTCTGAACAAAAGACACACAAGCCCCCCATGCTATGTCCAACATGACCCATTATATACTATCTGTTATTCTTCTCATGAGTAAGGGTCATTAGTCAGTCCTTTGGCCAAAGCATTATACTGTAAGCCTGCAACCACGTCAAGGTTAACCCTTTACTGCGGGTCCTACACTGCAGGCACCTTCTCTTTACCTCTCTGCTGCAGGAAGAAGTTTCTCCATAGACTGCTCATCACAGGTATATATCAGGACCAGCTTTTATATTATACTGAACTGCATTCAGTTGCATTGCATGTGGCCCTTATGAAGATGCTAATTACATAATTACAACATCATCATCATAATTAATTTTTCCGAGTAAAAGCACGCCCCCACTTAAGGGGACATCCTAATACTTTGCCGTTAAAGAACACATTAAAATGATATACAATTATTTTGTTAGACTGGAAAAGCCAGAAGGAAGAGGTAAGTCTTACACGAGCCGGATCAGTGGTAACGCCGGTATACGCCTGAGCTCTGGTGGTAGCGAGTTCCAGACCTCTGAATCTGCACACGAGAAAACTCGCCCAGCGTAGAGGGCAGGACACTTGGCACAGAGAGGCCGACCACCCCTCCCCACCCCCCGAAGACCTGAGATCATGCCCAGTATCCCTCCGCGGCTTCAGGCGACACTGCAGTTAGGCTGGCCCTTGGCCTTGCAAGGTTCTAAAGGTCATTACGGCCAACTTGATCCAAACCTGGAAGATCCCTGGGCGCCAGGGCAGATCGCAGGAGAAAGAAAGGGTAGTACTGCAGTGAAAAATTAAATCAAGCGTAATCAAACAACAATACGTAGAGATGTAAGATGCAAATATCCCAAAACACCCCCCCCCCCCCAAGTCAGAGCCCAAGTAACTCCCAACCAAATAGTATGTGAATAAATGCAAAGACAATAAGAGAGAGAGTCTGCACTCAGCCATGTATCCCACAACATGTATCCCACAACATGTATCCCACAACATGTATCCCACAACATGTATCCCACAACATGTATCCCACAACATGTATCCCACAACATGTATCCCACAACATGTGGTAAGTAATTCAAAGGTAAGAATAATCCAATACAATAAAAAGACAGAAATACAAGAATATACAACTAAAGTGAGAAGGGTCTTACAATTGAGTTTCTACTATTAAGGAGGGAAATAAGATATTCAAGCCCCAGGGGACACTTTGCTTGTGTTCATCTCTGGAAGGGCAATGAGGCTAAAATATTAGCAACTTTTTCCAATTTCACAGAGCGTTGCGTCCCACTTCATGAGCGGTTTTGCATAGAGTTAATGGTCCGAGGCTGTCTTAGGAGCTAACCTCCAAGTGCAGAAGGCTGGCCTCCACGTTTCACTCCGCCATTACAGCACAGCTCATAAATTCCCAGGCAGGGAGAGAGCTGCCTCACTCATAAATGTCTTTCCCAATTGATTACACATGTGTCTAAGCTGAGCAGAAAGCTTCTGTGGTCTTTTATCTTGTGACAAGGGTACAATGCGAGCAGTCTGCACATCCCATTCCCATTAACTGCGCAACGTCAGAACGTCCAAGGTAAAAGCTGCAGGTCCGGTTAAATAACTCACTTCCTACCAGGATTTACTGCCATACATGATAAGAAATATGGAGTTACTGGTGTCCTGTCACACTCCACTTCCAGGAGTTAGGGGAGACACGTTGTATGCTTTATTTCATCCAATCAATGTAACACATTGCACCACAGTTTCCTTAACCCCTCAATAGCTGCACGGGCAAATAAATGGCATTTCTCAAAATAACAAGCAAACGGAGAATCTTTCCTCCGCGTTAGGCTGCGGTCCCAGTAACTGCCACAGCGCACGGCTCGGTGTGCACTGTGCGCTTAAGCACCGTCCCTCAATGGGGCTGGGCCCAGTAGTCACCTTCACGCTGAAGGTGCATCCGCGTCGTATTGCAAGGTTTTTTCAACTCAATGAAATCGAGTTCAAACCTTGCGACGGAGGCGTGGCCATGCCCCCACCGGCGGTTCACCCAAAGAGGGTGAACCAGCCACGTGACGTGATGGCCACGCCCCCGCAAATCCCCCGCCCCCTCCCGTCGCAAGCTTCCCTCTCTCCTGGAGACCGCAGATCGCGGTTAGCGCTGTGCCCGCGCCGCCCCCTCCCCCCCCCCCCCGCCAGGTGCGCGTGTCACAGACATGACTGGGACCGCAGCCTTAGGAATGTCTGCATTGTGTTTATGCAAATAATGGGAATAGTGAGGCTAAAGGGATGAGCGCCGAGCAGCTGGAATTACCGCGGAGTTACCGGAATGTATATTAACATTCACTGAATAGCTACAAGAGTTGGAGAGCTGGAAATGTGCGAATATACTCAGTACTAGTTTGCATGGTGGTTAGTGATGGGGGAAAAAATTCCAATTTTTTTTCTTTTTTAACTTTTCGCACCGTTGACTAGTATACCTGTACAGTACTCCTACGCAGTGTGTTAAAGAAATGGTGGTAATGTATGCAATTCCGCTGGTGGCAACTATTCGCAAATTCATGCTAAACATTCAATTCACCCAGACCCTGAAATATGGAGTGAGAGAGAGAAGAGAGAAGGAGATAGAGAAGGAGAGAAAGAGAGAAGAGAGGGAGAGAAGGAGAGAGGGAGAGAAGAAGAGCGAGGAGAGAAGGAGAGAGAGAAGAGAGGGAGAGAAGGAGAGAGAGAGAGATAAGAGAAAGAGCTTTCTCGCTTTATTAACCCATATTTCAGGGTCTGAGCGAATCGAATGTTTAGGATGAATTTGCGAATAGTGGCCACCGGCGGAATTGCATACATTACCACCATTTCTTTAACACACTGCGTAGGAGTACTGTACAGGTATACTAGTCAACGGTGCGAAAAGTTAAAAAAAAAATAAAAAAAATATTGGAATTTATAAAGGTAAATAAAACAAATTAAAATCTTACATGGACAAATGATTGAGCCATAGTAACTGTAATCATTGCCCAAAATGGAGGGAAGCATCCAAACTGACTGCAGATACAGGTTAACCTCCTGCTGTCCGGCCTTCCTGCCTCTCACCTGTCTCCCCTACAATCTATCCTAAACGCTGCTGCCAGAATCACTCTACTCTTTCCTAGATCTGTCTCAGCATCTCCCCTCATGAAATCCCTCTCCTGGCTTCCGATCAAATCCCGCAGCTCGCACTCCATTCTCCTCCTCACTTTTAAAGCTTTACACTCTTCTGCCCCTCCTTACATCTCAGCACTAATTTCTCGCTATGCACCATCCAGACTCTTGCGTTCTTCTCAAGGATGTCTTCTTTCTACCCCCTTTGTATCTAAAGCCCTCTCCCGCCTTAAACCTTTTTCACTGACTGCCCCGCACCTCTGGAATGCCCTTCCCCTCAGTACCCGACTAGCACCCTCTCTATCCACCTTTAAGACCCACCTTAAGACACACTTGCTTAAAGAAGCATATGAGTAGCACTGTGGCTAATACTATACACCTGCTACATAAAGCTTGGCCCCCTGCAGACGCACTTACCAGAATTCCCTCCTACTGTCTCTGTACGTTCTCCCTACCTACCAATTAGACTGTAAGCTCCTCGGGGCAGGGACTCCTCTTCCTTAATGTTACTTTTATGTCTAAAGCACTTATTCCCATGACCTGTTATTTATATTATCTGTTATTTATTTGAATACCACGTGTATTACTACTGTGAAGTGCTATGTACATTAATGGCGCTATATAAATAAAGTGAACTTAAAGTGATTTGTTACCGGCGCTAACCACACCCAATCTGTGATAAAATAGTGCACAAAATTAAAATTCAAAATAAAATGTGTCAAGGTGATCACTGATCAAATTCTCAACCTTCCAGGAATGTGTACAGATTCCTTTCAATAGTAGCTTGTCCGGGATGGGAAGGGAGCGAAGATAGCAGGGATACACCATGAAAAATAAAAAATAAATGCATACAATAGTGTAATAAGTTCTTTTCATAAATGCATACAATAGTGTAATAAGTTCTTTTCAATCTGTTTTACATGTTTTATCCAGATTGAAAAGAACTTATTACACTATTGTATGCATTTATTTTTTATTTTTCATGGTGTATCCCTGCTATCTTCGCTCCCTTCCCATCCCGGACAAGCTATATAAATAAAGACATACAATACAATACAATCTGGGATGCACCATGGAGCCCCGCTGTAAGGATTCCATGAACCAACTTCTCTAACCTTGTGTGTAGACAATGTTCTCGGGTGGATAACATAACATATGTAAAAGTGTTTTTGCTTTTATTTGTGTTGGTAAAAAGCCAGTGTGTACAGGGGGCGGGCGGGAAACAATTAAGGTAAATTATGTTTGCTGCATTCCTGAGGCTCAGACTACATGTGGTGAGAAGTCACAGGTAGCACGAAGCCTGTTGTGTTTCTGCCAACACATATCTCTGGTGTGATCTCACTGAAGAAATCACTTCAAAGCAGACAAGGCTTCTTCTTAAGCCGGATAGCTCAGAGGCTTCCAGATTTATTGCCCTGTTGGTGACTCCAAAGCACCTTGGATGAATTTATAGTTATGGGTTTTCAAGTTACTATCAGCCAGTGGTATAAGGGTATCCATACAAATTGCACCCCAGCCCTAATGAATAGATAAATAACATGAAACCCCTTTGACAGCTCCCTACTCCCGAAAGGCTCCTGGCAATTGGAAGGAGGAACGTGGATTTAAAAGTTGCATTCAGTCTTACAAACATATGCTAACAATAACTTGCACATATCCTTCCCGCATCTGATCTCTCACGTTAAGCTCTATACTGTTTATCTTTCATTATTGTACGCAAAGACGGGTGGGGGGCCGTGCCGGTCCTTTCTTCCATGTAGTAACAGAGGAGGGAGAGGGAGAAGGGGGTATGATACTTTTTATTGGACCAACAAGTCGTTGAAATGTCACCGGTACGAGCTTCCAAACGTCTTCATCGGGTACGGCAGATATACAGAATATTATATAGTGCTCAGAATATTTTGTAATTATAGTCAGCTATGTGGCTATTACAGGTGTTATTTCCACACTTCTGCTCATCTCTCGCCTCCTCATTTACAGTATTAATCAGATGGTGGTGTTATGCCGCAGGTAGATACACTTAGATCCGGATTGAATATGCTGTGATGCTGCTTTCCAACTCTGAATTTCAGCTCCTTTCAAACGAATTAGGCTAGAATCTCCTCCAGTGTGGCGGCAACTGGGGTAAATACTTTTTAATGTGTACCGGAGAAGGTGGGCAGATTCATAAGGAGAAAATGCAGGCTAGCAAGGTGTTACATTTTGGAACAAAGGATACCGACCTATGGTTAAGAGCAGATTGGAAAGGGGTTGCATTTTTCTGGTGTCACCAATTGGATGGCCAGGGACTGAACCGCATTCTAAGAAGACAGAGAATGTGCATGAATTAAACAGCACTCTATAGAATATGAATTAAGTGAGGCTATGGTGATACGGGAACCTGGAGGGACCCTACACCCTCCTAAGAGACAATACAAGAAACAAAAGGTGGGGTTCCCAGTACTCAACCCCACCCTCTCCAATCATTGTATCTTATATTACACATCATTGGGTGATACTTCTAGCTAATTAATCAGTTGTGCTATTTTATCATTTGACAATTATTGCAGTGTATTTATTTGGTATGCCCTGTATTTGTGTGGACACATTCTAGTAAAATCATTTTTTACAACATACCTTATATCTTTGTTTTTCGATTTCAGTGCTGGGAAGCCCACCTTTGTTTCTCACATTGTAAGAAGAGATTAGGGAAGAGCTGGGAGAATGCCAGAGATAAGGGAGCTGCAGACTTCGTCCCACTAGCCAGGAGAGTGCAGGGTCCCTCCCGAGAAAGAAAGTGCTTTAAAAAGAAGAGCTCTCACTTTAGCAAGGTACCTGGACATTGCACCATTAACGATGGTAACAGCCCCCGTGAGGCTAAAATAAAGTCCTTATAATCTGGCTGCAAAAGTACCCTAGCAAAGAAGACATCCTGAGAAGGGTTTTCTGGGGGTTTCAAGACACGTGCAGAGTGCAATATGAATATTTTAACACAAAGCCATTTCAATAATCAGGTCTTGCAGGAAGGGGGTCTCATGGCTAAGCTAGACAGAGGCCGTTTCATATATATATATATATATATGGGCTGCAAGTTTGATCACCTGCACTTTATTGATACATGCTTCCCCGTGGGCTGAGCTTTTAGTAACTTCTGGCGTTGAACAGAATAAAATACCACACTGCTAGTTTGCCCGGCTAAGGCCCCCGACATGTTACCTGCTTGCTGGCGGAAGCGCGCTGAGGCGCGCTCCCACTCAGCACTGAGCCCCTACAGCCGCAATTAGAGCGGCTTTAGTAGGAGCTCATCTGCGCTTCCGCGCACTTGCGGAAGTGCAGGTATTGGGGGAATTTTAAATTCCTCCGCTTGCCGGCGAGACAGGCCGGTCACGTGAGCGGTTCGCCCAATGAAGGCGAACCAGCTCCGTGACGTCACTGGCCCGCCCCCGGCCAGTGACGCGCCCGCCCCAGGCCCGCCCCCTGACGGTCTGTCCCCCTTCTGCCCCGATCCATGTCTCGTGTGTGTGTGTGTGTGTGTGTGTGTGTGTGTGTGTATGTATATGTGTGTGCATGTGTGTGTGCATTGTGTGTGTGTATGTGTATGCATGTGTGTGTGTGCCTTTGTGTGTGTGTGTGTATATGCATGTGTGTGTGTGTGTGTGTATGTGTATGCGTGTGTGCGTGCGCGTGTGTGCGTGCGTGAATATATTTATCAAAGTTGCACAATGTTAATAAATAATTTATTATCACAACATGTCTTTTTTTTTAATTTTTAAAATATTATATAATATACACACACACACACACACACACACACACACACACGTTCCCCAGTGACACACACACACTGACAGCTACCAAGTGACACACACAGTGATACCCGCCTCCCAAGCGCTTGCTGTCTCCTCTGTAAGGACAGCAAAAAGCTCCTGGTAGAGCGAGCGGCAGCAAGCGAGAGCGAGCAAGCGCCAAACATGGCCAAGGCCTTAGGCCTTGCCCCCGCTGCATGCTGCAGCGTCCGCTGTGGCGGACGCTGCGCTCACCAGAGCCCTCCCCGCAACGGCGCCGGGCCCGCTGCGAGGGGGGGCCGCAGCGCTCGCGCGAGAGCTACACCTGCTCTCAATAGAATTGAGAGCAGGAACTCGCGTCGAGCGGCTAGGCACGCCCCCCGGCGGTTCAGCCAATGAGGGCGAACCTGACGGGTGACGTCATGGCCGCGCCCCCGTCACTCCTCCGGCACGCCCCCCCCCCCGGTCTCTGCTCCTGCAGTGAGCTGCAGACCGGGGAATCGCCGGAACGCGCAGCCGAAAGCGCGGGCGCGCATTAGAGCGCCGTGACCGGGGCCTTAGCCTTACTCTCATAATGGCACATTTCTCTTAAACTCATGTATTCCATGGAATCTCCAAATAGAGCGGAGTGTGAGGGAAGGCCGACCCTCAGAGGTGACGAGGAGCGGAGTGTGAGGGAAGGCCGACCCCCGGAGGTGACGAGGAGCGGAGTGTGAGGGAAGGCCGATCCCCAGAGGGGACAAGGAGCGGAGTGTGAGGGAAGGCCGACCCCCGGAGGTGACGAGGAGCGGAGTGTGAGGGAAGGCCGACCCTCAGAGGTGACGAGGAGCGGAGTGTGAGGGAAGGCCGACCCTCAGAGGTGATGAGGAGCGGAGTGTGAGGGATGGCCGACCCCCGGAAGGTGACGAGGAGCGGAGTGTGAGGGAAGGCCGACCCCCGGAGGTGACGAGGAGCAGAGTGTGAGGGAAGGCCGACCCTCAGAGGTGACGAGGAGTAGTGTGAGGGAAGGCCGACCCTCAGAGGTGACGAGGAGCGGAGTGTGAGGGAAGGCCGCCCCCCGGAGGTGACGAGGAGCGGAGTGTGAGGGAAGGCCGACTCTGAGAGGTGACGAGGAGCGGAGTGTGAGGGAAGGCCGACTCTCAGAAGTGACGAGGAGCAGAGTATGAGGGAAGGCCGACCCTCAGAGGTGACGAGGAGCAGTGTGAGGGAAGGCCGACCCCCGGAGGTGACGAGGAGCGGAGTGTGAGGAAAGGCCGACCCTCAGAGGTGACGAGCAGCGGCGTGTGAGAGAAGGCCGACCCCCGGAGGTGACGAGGAGCGAAGTTTGAGGGAAGGCCGACCCCTGGAGGTGACGAGGAGCGGAGTGTGAGGGAAGGCCGCCCCCCGGAGGTGACGAGGAGCGGAGTGTGAGGGAAGGTCGACCCCCGGAGGTGACGAGGAGCGGAGTGTGAGGGAAGGCCGACTCTCAGAAGTGACGAGGAGCGGAGTATGAGGGAAGGCCGACCCTCAGAGGTGACGAGGAGCAGTGTGAGGGAAGGCCGACCCCCGGAGGTGACGAGGAGCGGAGTGTGAGGAAAGGCCGACCCTCAGAGGTGACGAGCAGCGGCGTGTGAGAGAAGGCCGACCTCAGAGGTGACGAGGAGCAGTGTGAGGGAAGGCCGACCCCCGGAGGTGACGAGAAGCAGAGTGTGAGGGAAGGCCGACCCCGGAGGTGACGAGGAGCGGAGTGTGAGGGAAGGCCGACCCCCGGAGGTGACGAGAAGCAGAGTGTGAGGGAAGGCCGACCCCCGGAGGTGACGAGGAGCAGAGTGTGAGGGAAGGCCGACCCCCGGAGGTGACGAGGAGCGGAGTGTGAGGGAAGGCCGACCCCCGGAGGTGACGAGGAGCAGAGTGTGAGGGAAGGCCGAACCTCAGAGGTGACGAGGAGCGGAGTGTGAGGGAAGGCCGACCCCCGGAGGTGACAAGGAGCAGAGTGTGAGGGAAGGCCGACCCCCAGAGGTGACGAGGAGCGGAGTGTGAGGGAAGGCCGACCCCCAGTGGTGACGAGGAGCAGAGTGTGAGGGAAGGCCGACCCTCAGAGGTGACGATGAGCGGGTGGGCATAAGCGGACAAGATGCACGTAGAATGCCAACTCACCCTGTACCTTTGCAGTCATCCACACCTGGGGAACTCCTATGCTCTTATTTTATGTATACGTGTGAGTGCATCTCTTCATATTAAATTCAATGTACTATACCACTCTCTCTTTTCTATGGAGGCATACTGATCACTGAGGACAACGGGATTACCTATACGCTACTCACGGCTGGCAAGGCGGATTAGACCTTTAGAGATAATGGGAGAGAGGAGACAGGAGAGTGTGTGAGTGTGTGAGTGAGTGTGAGTAGTGATATTGATAGTTACTGCACTAATTCTATGCTGTATATTTCAGCACCGGTTTTTTCACTCAGATTCGCTTCCTAATTGAAAACTTGACATTTAGAATAAAACATAAAAAATATGAACATAATGGGGCACTAGATGCTGTTGGACACAGAGGTCACCTCTGAAGGTGGACTTCAGTCCCATTTAAGGGAGTCTAAAGGTACCTCATCCAGAACTGCCAGGCCTGGGAGGCAGCCGGAATGAAGACATACACTTGCCAAAGGGAGAAGATTGGTGGGCGAGAGGCACCAGCTGCCCTGCCCGGCCTTGGTAGCCGTAAGGAAAGCGCATGTGCCCAGCTTTGTATCGGACGGGTGGGGCCTAGTTAGGTGACTAGTTACCCAAGACCTCACACCATATGGGTTTTTCCTACCCTGCGGGTTGGCCGGCAGTTGTGTTTGGGTAATAAAGCTGTGACCTAGCTTACCCCCAGTGTCGTTCTTCTTATTCTGGGGGAGGCAGGCTGCAGGGGTTGCTGGTCTCTGCCGGTTGCGAGAGCACATGGTCAGCACAGCAGCAGCAGCCTGCTGTGCCAGTTCCGTGCTGGGGCACAGGGATCACTAGAACCTCTTAACGTTGAGGAAACACCCTTTGCTACAGTTACAAATTATGCCGGGAATGGCTGGAAATGTTCCCCCGGAGGCTGAAGAATGAGCTACAAGGAGGAAGTGTTAAAGCAGCCAAAACATACGCATTTCTAGACTGAGAGCTCAGGGAACACCGCGTGTGCCCGACTCCAGTCCTCAAGGGCCACCAACAGGTCATGTTTTAAGGATATCCCTGCTTCAGCACAGGGGGCTCAATCAGTGGCGCAGTCGAAGACTGGCCACCTATACTGAAGCCAAAAGTCGAACACTTTTACTGTATTGCGATACAAATTTTCATTTAACCCACATTTTAGTTTTGGTGAAAATTTTAAACAGTCTAAAAAAAAAAAAGTTGTTATTTTGATTTCCATGTTTAAGGTGGAAAGATGTTTCGCTGACCGCGTGCGCTGACCGCACTATCTGGCCGTGCCACACACCAGCCGCGGTGCAGCTTAAGCACAGATAAAGCCTACATCGGGTGTCTCTCCGGTTAGCAAAATGCTGCAGACGCCTCAGGCAGTGAAGAGGTTAAAATGCAACACTAGATTAGAGCAATACCAGGTGAGACGGCGTCGCCGCGCTGACCCACAGCGTCCTGCTGTAATCTGACATGGGATCCTCGCCTTATCTCGCCGCGCTGACCCACAGCGTCATGCTGTAATCTGACATGGGATCCTCGCCTTATCTCGCCGCGCTGACCCACAGCGTCCTGCTGTAATCTGACATGGGATCCTCGCCTTATCTCGCCGCGCTGACCTACAGCGTCATGCTGTAATCTGACATGGGATCCTCGCCTTATCTCGCCGCGCTGACCCACAGCGTCCTGCTGTAATCTGACATGGGATCCTCGCCTTATCTCGCCGCGCTGACCTACAGCGTCATGCTGTAATCTGACATGGGATCCTCGCCTTATCTCGCCGCGCTGACCCACAGCGTCCTGCTGTAATCTGACATGGGATCCTCGCTTTATCTCGCCGCGCTGACCCACAGCGTCCTGCTGTAATCTGACATGGGATCCTCGCTTTATCTCGCCGCGCTGACCCACAGCGTCCTGCTGTAATCTGACATGGGATCCTCGCCTTATCTTGCCCGCTCTGCTCTATAACTCTCTCGCTCTACAGACTCTGGCAAATAACACCGCCCCTTGCACCGGGCGCCTCGGGATCCGAATATGCAACTCATCTCAGCGCCACGTGAATCGCAGCTTCCTGGGAGGTATCTTACACATTACAGCCAGCGAGACTGGCGCTGCGCGGAAACGCCTCTTACTGCAGGGGCGCTCAACACCAAGACCCCCCCAACAGGTCAGGATTCCAGGATTTCCCAGCTTCAGCAAAGGTGATGCAGTCTTTGACTGAGCCTCTGATTGAGCCACCTGTGCTGAAGCAGGGATATCCTGAAAACCTGGATGTCAAGGTTTAGGATTTAGATGTTGGCACACTAAAACATAAACGGAATGCCAGTCCCACATTTTACAGATTACGACACACACAGGGGGGTCCTTCTCCAGAACCCCTTATAAAAGCTGCACCCCGCCCCCCAAATATCACACACGTGTTATTTAGGGAGAGAAACCAAACTAGGTCTCGTGGTGGGAATTTTCTTCTTTCCTAAATCTGGTCCTTTGATAAATAAGTGCAATAGGAGAGAGAAATGGCAGAGCACAACCGGAAATATCCAAAAAAGTTAGGAGGAAAGTGCGTTATCCATAGAAATATTTAATGGTCAAGAATGCAAAATGCCTTGATAAAAGTGCTCTGCGTAGCACGAAACATGTTGGTAGGGTAATGCCTTGCCATTTTTCCATTCTTGACCATTAAATATTTTTATGGATAACGCACTTTCCTCCTAACTTTTTTGGATATGATCAATTCAGGAAATGGTTCTCGGGGTGTGGTGTGTGTGTGTATATATATAAGTAGCTGATATACCCGGTGTTGCCCGTGATTTACCCTTCTTCACAGCTGGCCCATGTTCACAACTCCGTTCCCCTTCACAGCTCCGCCCCCCACTCTTCACAGCTCCGCCCCCCCCCCCTCCTTCACATCTGCGGTCTCCCCTCCCTGCACCCCACATCACTCTCCACCCCTCCTGGCCCCCACATCAGTGTCCCCCGCCTTGCACATCACATCACTCTCCGCCCTTTTCACCTCACATGACTCTCCCCCCCCCTTACACCTCACATTACTGCCCCCCCCTGCATCACCCCCGGCTCCCACCACATCACCCCCCGGCCCCCACCACATCACCCCCCGGCCCCCACCACACCACCCCCCGGCCCCCACCACATCACCCCCCCGGCCCCCACCACAGACTGTCACACACACACACAGACAGGAGTAAGAGGCAGTGTAACACACACACAGTGTAACACACACACACACAGTGTAACACACACACACAGTGTCCCACACACCCACACACACACACACAGTGTGTGTCCCCACACACAGTGTCACACACACACACACAGGGAAAAACACACACACACACGTTACCTCTCCTTCCGTCCGCCGCCATCTTACTCCGCGAGGGAGGAAGGGGGTCCTTCCGGGCTCCGCCATCTTAGGTGCTGCGTGTCCACTGCCTGTCGGAGCACCGGGGGGGAGGTGAGTGGAGCCCCGGGGGGGAGGTGAGCGGAGCCCCGGGGGGGAGCTGAGCGGAGCATCGGGGGGGAGAGCTGAGCGGAGCACCGGGGGGAGAGCTGAGCGGAGCTCCGGGGGGGGGAGCTGAGCGGAGCACCGGGGGAAAGAGCTGAGCGAGCTCCGGGGGGGAGAGCTGAGCGGAGCACCGGGGGGGAGCTGACACGGGGAGAGGAGGAGAGCGCGGAGGCGCGCGGCACGTGCTTGAGAGCCGTGGGGGGTGTCCCGGGCGCTCGCTCCGCTCCCCCGCTGACTGTAGCGGCGCATGGGGGGGGTGAAAGCGGGGGAAACAGGGAGACACGGGGAGAGGAGGAGGTGCGCGCGGGTCACGATAACTTGGAGGGTGTTTGTGTGTGTGTGTGTGTGTGTGTGTGTGTGTGTGTGTGTGTGTGTGTGTGTGTGTGTGTGTGTGTGTGTGTGTGTGTGTGTGTGTGTGTGTCGTCACTCCGCCTCAGGCCAATGAGAGGTGCGGGGGCGGGCGGGCCAATGGACCAATGAGATTTCCCCTAGGGACACAGGAAGATGCAGACAGGCATACAGTGCTTTCACTCATATATAATAAGATGGGGAAAGGCGGGGTTGCAGACCTGCCTAAGACATGCAGATGAGCATACAGTTGTATTTACATTTGCATATTTGCTTTGCTGGGGAGGGTTTTTGTCACTTTTTTTACTCACCATAACTTAACTCAGTATTATGGTTGGCCCATCCGTTAGCTTCTTTGCATACCCAGTTAATCAACCCCACACTGATGAGACCCATTAAGGTCGAAACAGCTGTCTGTGGGTGCCTTGGCCCTTTGGCTTAGATCAAGGCGATATGAATGCTCCTCTCGGCCTGCACAGCTATGACCAAATGCAGTACCATCCTATCTGGGGCTTCAGTAGGAAAGGTCTGTGGCAAGCATTTGGCCCTCTAGCTCGTTGAGAGGTGGTGTCCAGACCGCGGACCACAGAACCCCTGAGCCTTCGGGCTAAGGGGGGATGGCATTCGAACAACCAGCCCTTCGGGGCAGGGGTGCACCCGCACAACCCTCGAAAGAGGGGAGATGATGCGAACTCCCTTGCGGGCCTCAGGCCAGAGGGAGGAAGAGACGGATGTCCTGAATCCTAACGGAGGAAGGCATCAATGTCCCTGGAGACCTAGGCTTTCGGGCTGAAACCTCCAGGGAAACTGTGCACTGAGGGCGGGTTTGACTTTGGTTGGACAGTCCAAGGGCAAGCTCCCTATCCACTGAAGTAGACTGGGACCCGATGAGCGAGAGGGGCAACCCTCTCGGGAGGAAAAAAAAAAGCTGTCTGTGGGTGGTTTTCTGGGTATGCACCTTAACCCTGGCTGTGCTCAAAGCTGTGACCATGCAGCAAGCTTAAGCCTATAGGGAACCATGTTAAAAATGGTTTTTGAAGCAAAAAGTGGCACTGTGTGCTCATTTGCATATTATTTCCCAGAATCACTTGCTGCAGTGGAAGTGCTGTGTGCTGGGTGATAATGGGGAAAGGCAGGGTTGCAGACCTGCCTAAGACATGCAGATGAGCATACAGTTGTATTTACATTTATATTTATATATATATATATATATTTTTTAATATATATATATATACAGTGGTTGACAAATCACCAAAAAAATCTACTCGCCACCTAGTACCAAACGTTTGCTGCTTGGGCCAATAGGCGCTCGCCCGGGGGTTAAATCCACTCGCCCGGGGCGAGCAAATGTGTAGGTTTGTCGAACACTGTATATATATATATAATCAAAAAATAAATAGATGATACCGTTCTGTGGCTAACGAAATGCTTTTATTTGTGCGAGCTTTCGAGATACACTGATCTCTTCTTCCGGCGATGTTACAATGAATGAAGCAAGCAAAAGCTATGCTATAAACAGTGTCTATTGGAATGGTATCTGTGCTGGTCCTTCCCCCGGTGTGGATGTGTTTTATGGCTGGAGGTGTCAAAAGGTTCCTGAAAGCAAGTGATGAAAGAGTGTGTATGTGTATCAGTGTGAATTAACATGAATGGAGAGCCCACAGTATATACAGTGCTTTACAAAAGGTGTGTGTGTGGAGTGGGAGCGGATATAAATGGTGTGGGTGGGTGTGGAAATGTGAGAGTTAGTAGCATAACTAAACGTGTGTGTGGATACTGTGTGGTACCTATTGGTGTATAGGGATGGAAAAACAAGGAGTATAAGTATGTGTGAGAGACAGCTGTGTGTGCATACATATAGCACAGTATGTACAGACATGGCCTATAGCGCTCATGGGAAAAGAGTTCACTTGTGTCAGTAATGACTCATAAAATTTCGATCTCTGTTTAGGCCACTGCTAAGTGTCCCGAACAGTTGCATAAATTTGTATTCATGCAACCGTCTCTCTTTCGGTGTTTTAAGATTACCTTTGAGTATGGCAACCCTCAGATCGTTCATCTTATGGCCAGAGTCAGAGAAATGTTCGCCAACAGGACTGTCTCTTGTTCCGCGTGTGATGCTGTGGCGGTGCAGGTTCATTCTCTTGTTTAGCCCTTGCCCTGTCTCACCTATGTAGTAGCAGCCCCCTGGGCATTTCATGCACATGATAAGGTACACGACATTGCTGGAGGAACAGGTGAACCTTCCTCTGATTTTGTATTCCCGATTCCTGTGTGGTATTTGTATTGTGTCCGCTGTGTAGAGCATTGCGCAGGTTTTGCATCTTGGGTCCTGGCATGGTTTTGTCCCGCATTCAGTTGTACTGCTGAATACTTTACTCCTCACCATAATATTCTTGAGATTATGGGGTTGTCTGTATGATAATAAGGGTGCTTCAGGGAAGACCTGTTGCAGTCTTGTATCTTCCTGGAGGATGGGTTGTAGTTTCCTGGAGATCTTGCGTAGGGCTCCTAGGTGTGGGTTATATGTGACCACCAAAGGTACCCTGTCGCTTGTCTCCTTCTGTTTGTATTCAAGGAGATCAATTCTTGGTATTCTGGTGGCTTTGTGAATTTGCTGGTCTACAATTCTGTGGTTGTACCCACGGTTTACAAAGTCTGATCTCAAGGCTTTAATCCGCTGGTCTCAGTCTGCTGTGTCAGAGCATATCCGGTTGTATCGTATGGCTTGACTGTAGATGGTTGCATGTTTGGTGTGTGTCGGGTGGAAGCTGTTGTCCCTCAAACAGCTGGCTCTGTCTGTAGGTTTGCGGTATACAGAAGTCTGTAGTTGGTTGTTCTTTATAGTAATGGTGGTGTCTAGGAAATGTACTTCATCCGGAGAATGGGTGAGTTTGAGGTTGATGGTAGGGTGGAACGTATTGAAGTTGTCATAGAACTGTAGGAGGTCCTGTTCGCCAGAGGTCCAAATCAGGAGGATGTCATCGATGTAGCGAAGGTATGTAAGGGGTTTCAAGTGACAGGTGGAAAGAAAGTCACTTTCCAGTTTTGCGCAGAACAGATTGGCATACTGTGGCACCATCCGAGTACCCATAGCGGTCCCGGATGTCTGGAGGTATGTGTCATTTCCAAATGTGAAGTAGTTATGGGTCAGAATAAATTCGATGCATTTAGTCACTGTCTCTGTGAGTGGCTCCTGCGGTCCCAGAAAGTATCTGCAGGCTGAAATCCCATCCTCGTGGGAGATGTTTGTATAAAGTGACTCTACATCCATAGTTGCTAGTAGTGTTCCTGTTGGGAGTGGGCCAATGGCATTCAGTTTGTTTAGCAGGTCGGTGGTATCCTGGATATAGCTGGGTGTGTTCCTGACAAGTTTTAGAATGCCCTCCACCCAGCCAGAAATATTCTCGGTAAGTGTGCCAGATCCAGAGATAATAGGGCGCCCAGGGTTACCCTCTTTGTGAATTTTAGGGAGCATGTAGAATGTACCAGGTTTTGGGTTAGCTGGTATCAGGTCCAGAATTTGTTCTCTTGTGCGGATCGGGAGTGTTTTAATGATCCTGTTGAGTTCTCGCATGTATTTTTTAGTTGGATCCTCCTGCAGTTGGGTGTAAAACTTTGAATCAGAGAGTTGCCTGTGCGCTTCCCGCAGGTAGTCTGTGGTGTTCATTATGACCACTGCTCCTCCCTTGTCCGCAGGTTTGATTGTTATGCTATGGTTGGCCTTTAGCTATTCTATGGCTCTCCTCTCCGTCAGATTATACGTTTGTTTCCTTACTTTGTCCAGGATGGTGGTTTTGGTTTCGCCAAAACCACCATCCTGGACAAAGTAAGGCGCCAAAACCACCATCCTGGACAAAATAAGGAAACAAACATATAATCTGACAATGATGGAGAGGAAAGCCATAGAATCGCTAAAGGCCAACCATAGCATAACAATCAAACCTGCGGACAAGGGAGGAGCAGTGGTCATAATGAACACCACAGACTACCTGCGGGAAGCGCACAGGCAACTCTCTGATTCAAAGTATTACACCGGATCCAACTAAAAAATACATGCGAGAACTCAACAGGATCATTAAAACACTCCCGATCCGCACAAGAGAACAAATTCTGGACCTGATACCAGCTAACCCAAAACCTGGCACATTCTACATGCTCCCTAAAATTCACAAAGAGGGTAACCCTGGTAGCCCTATTATCTCTGGATCTGGCAAACTTACCGAGAATATTTCTGGCTGGGTGGAGGGCATTCTAAAACCACTTGTCAGGAACACACCCAGCTATATCCAGGACACCACTGACCTGCTAAACAAACTGAATGCCATTGGCCCACTCCCAACAGGAACACTACTAGCAACTATGGATGTAGAGTCACTTTATACAAACATCTCCCACGAGGATGGGATTTCAGCCTGCAGATATTTTCTGGGACCGCAGGAGCCACTCACAGAGACAGTGACTAAATGCATCGAATTTATTCTGACCCATAACTACTTCACATTTGGAAATGACACATACCTCCAGACAACCGGGACCGCTATGGGTACTCGGATGGTGCCACAGTATGCCAATCTGTTCTGCGCAAAACTGGAAAGTGACTTTCTTTCCACCTGTCACTTGAAACCCCTTACATACCTTCGCTACATCGATGACATCCTCCTGATTTGGACCTCTGGCGAACAGGACCTCCTACAGTTCTATGACAACTTCAATACGTTCCACCCGACCATCAACCTCAAACTCACCCATTCTCCGGATGAAGTACATTTCCTAGACACCACCATTTCTATAAAGAACAACCAACTACAGACTTCTGTATACCGCAAACCTACAGACAGAGCCAGCTATTTGAGGGACAACAGCTTCCACCTGACACACACCAAACATGCAACCATCTACAGTCAAGCCATACGATACAACCGGATATGCTCCGACACAGCAGACAGAGACCAGCGGATTAAAACCTTGAGATCAGACTTTATAAACCGTGGGTACAACCACAGAATTGTAGACCAGCAAATTCACAAAGCCACCAGAATACCAAGAATTGATCTCCTTGAATACAAACAGAAGGAGACAAGCAACAGGGAACCTTTGATGGTCAGATATAACCCACACCTAGGAGCCCTACGCAAGATCGCCAGGAAACTACAATGCATCCTCCAGGAAGATACAAGACTGCAACAGGTCTTCCCTGAAGCACCCTTATTATCATACAGACAACCCCATAATCTCAAGAATATTATGGTGAGGAGTAAAGTATTCAGCAGTACAACTGAATGCGGGAAGAAACCATGCCAGGACCCAAGATGCAAAACCTGTGCAATGCTCTACACAGCGGACACAATACAAATACCACACAGGAATCGGGAATACAAAATCAGAGGAAGGTTCACCTGTTCCTCCAGCAATGTTGTGTACCTCATCATGTGCATGAAATGCCCAGGTGGCTGCTACTACATAGGTGAGACAGGGCAGGGGTAAACAAGAGAATGAACCTGCACCACCACAGCATCACACGCGGAACAAGAGACAGTCCTGTTGGCGAACATTTCTCTGACTCTGGCCATAAGATGAACGATCTGAGGGTTGCCATACTCAAAGGTAATCTTAAAACACCGAAAGAGAGACGGTTGCATGAATACAAATTTATGCAACTGTTCGGGACACTTAGCAGTGGCCTAAACAGAGATCGACATTTTATGAGTCATTACTGACACAAGTGAACTCTCTTCCCATGAGCGCTATAGGCCATGTCTGTACATACTGTGCTATATGTATGCACACACAGCTGTCTCTCACACATACTTATACTCCTTGTTTTTCCATCCCTATACACCAATAGGTACCACACAGTATCCACACACGTTTAGTTATGCTACTAACTCTCACATTTCCACACCCACCCACACCATTTATATCCGCTCCCACTCCACACACACCTTTTGTAAAGCACTGTATATACTGTGGGCTCTCCATTCATGTTAATTCACACTGATACACATACACACTCTTTCATCACTTGCTTTCAGGAACCTTTTGACACCTCCAGCCATAAAACACATCCACACCGGGGGAAGGACCAGCACAGATACCATTCCAATAGACACTGTTTATAGCATAGCTTTTGCTTGCTTCATTCATTGTAACATCGCCGGAAGAAGAGATCAGTGTATCTCGAAAGCTCGCACAAATAAAAGCATTTCGTTAGCCACAGAACGGTATCATCTATTTATTTTTTGATTATTGAAGCGCGGCTAACACGGTACTGATACCTCTACATGTATATATATATATATGCAAATACAACTGTATTCTCATCTGCATGTCTTAGGCAGGTCTGCAACCCCACCTTTCCCCATTATCACCCAGCATACAGCACTTCCACTGCAGCAAGGGATTCTGGGAAATGACATGCAAATGAGCACACAGTGTCACTTTTTGCCTCAAAAACCATTTTAACATGGTTCCCTATAGGCTTAAGCTTGCTGCATGGTCACAGCTTTGAGCACAGCCAGGGTTAAGGTGCATACCCAGAAAACCACCCACAGACAGCTGGTTTTTTTTTTTTGTTTTTTTTTGAAAATTCTTTTATTATGCAGCGAATCTTTACAACAAGATTATAACAGTACATAAATCATTTTCCAAACGAAAAAAAAACTGCGACGTTAACAACGGCGCAGTGCATATCCCACACAACTCACATACATTTTTTTTAATGGTTTCCCCAAAAGTAAAAAAAACTGTGCCGAACACGGCGGTGCAGTGCATTTATACGTATGCACCGCACCACAGACATGACATATCATACACACATTATCTCTAACTTTATTGCACAGAAAAATTTTTGGGGCGGGGGAGTAAGGGGGGGGGGTGGGGAGGGGGGTGTTTAGTCCTCGTCCTCAGGGCCGTCAAAGATGGAATAGTCCTTGAGCAGGCTGTGGAGCAGCCTGCGACAGTCCTGTACCAACATCCTCTTCTTCCCCTTGATCAAACGTTCCCTGGCGAATAGTAAAACGTCCTTGAAACAGCACATTAGACGCCAACCGGCTTCGATTGCATCCTCTGTGTGTGTTCCTGTGAAAAGTCCGTGGAACACGGAGTAGTACGTGACGCACTTCCTCGGTATCCAGTCCTTTAAGTCAGTGTCCAGCGCGCGCAGCAAGGCCTGCGCAAAGGGGCAGTTCCAGAAGAGGTGTATGATGCTTTCCTCCACTGGGTTGCACCTGGGGCAGTGCCTCACGAGGCTGAGTTTACTCTGGTACTTGCCCGCATTCACAGGGAGTCCCCCGTGTATGGCCTGCCAAGCAATGTCTTTGTGTTTGTTCATTAGTCTTTCTGATGCCACATTCCTCCACACCGTTCCAAAGGTTTTGGGGTGGAGACCTGGGACCGATTCCATGATGTCTTTAGCCCTGATCATTTTGTAGATGACCTTGGGCTTCCACAGGTCTGGTTTTACTCCCTCCAGATTGTTCTGCCTCACAAACTTCTTCACGTCCTTGTAGAACCAGGGCGTGCGCCAGCTGTAAGGGATGGAGCTGTCCCACTTGTCCCACCCCAGTGCTCTCCAGAGCGGCAGGAGTAGGAGGCGGGACATGGAGTAGCCAGAGGAGTCTTTGTCGCAGTCTCTCAGTGTGATCCGCACACAGTTGCTTACAAAGAAGGCGTGCAGCATAGTGGGGATGTCGGGGATTCCTCTACCCCCCTTGTGCGGCTCTTTGTACATCACCTCGCGCTTTCCCCTCTCAAACTTGGCCCCCCAGACAAAGCGGAACACAGCCATGGAGATCTCCTGGCAGGTTCTGGTCGAAGGCGGGTATGCCTGGGCCACGTACTGCAGGACAGGGAGGATCTCGTTCAGCAGTACCAGCTTTTTCCCCTCAATGGTGAGGGGTCTGAGGCGCCACAATCCGATCTTCTGCTTCACTCTGTTCAGCCTCTCGTTCCAGCTCTTCAGGGCAGCGGCCTCGCTCCCCACACCAAACCAGACTCCAAGGATTTGAATGAGGCCTGCTCTGATGGGGAAGGGGAGGGGGTCGGCAGTCAAGTTCCAAAGCCCAAATAGCTTGGTCTCTGACTTCCCGCAGTTGACTTTTGCTCCTGAAGCTTTCCCGAAATCCTCGCACGTCTGGACCAGCGTCTTCACCGACCGGCTATCTGCGCAGAAGATGGTGACGTCATCAATGTAGAGCGAGCACTTCACTTCGCGTCTCTGGGGTCCTGGCACGACGATCCCTCTGATCTCTGCGTCTCGTCTGATGCACTGGGCGAAGAGCTCTATACAACAGACAAAAAGGAGAGGTGAAAGAGGGCAGCCCTGCCTAACCCCTGAGAGGACAGGGAAGGGGTTAGTCTTCCATCCGTTCACGATCGCCACACTGCAAATGTCAAGGTACATCAGGTTAACATAAGAACAGAACATCTCCCCCATCCCATACTCACGCAGCACCCTGCCCATGAAATCATGGGAGACACGGTCGAAGGCCTTCTCCTGATCAAGGGTGACCAGGGCCGCGTGTACACGGCGGTCTTTGATGTAGTGGACTGCGTCTCTGATTAGGGCGAGGCTGTCTGCGATCCTGCGTCCGGGGATGCCGCACGTCTGGTCTGGGTGGATTCTCTGGCTGATGACCTTCTTCAGTCTGTTCGCTAGGACTTTTGCTAGGATCTTGTAGTCCGCGTTCAGGAGCGAGATGGGACGCCAGTTCTTGAGGTCGCACCTCTCCCCCTTCCATTTGTACAAGAGCGTCAGCATTCCTTCCCTCAGCGTTGGGGGCATCCTACCTTCTGCTTCCAGTTCCCTGTAAAGCTCGAGCAGGTCCGGGCCGATAAGGTCCCACAGCTTCGTGTATAACTCAGCTGGGATACCATCTCCGCCCAGCGTCCTACCCGTCTTAAAGGATTTGGTTGCAGCGTGGAGCTCCTCCAGCATCAGGGGGGCGTTCATGGCTGCTTTTCCTGCCGGGTCGATGGTGTTTGTAATCCCTGACAGGAATTTGTCAGCCTGGTCTCGGTCTGATGCTTTTGGGGAGTAGAGGTCTTCATAGAAATCTTTCACGACTCCCATGACTTCCTCCTTCCCCTGCTGCACGTTGCCATCTTTGTCTCGCAGCTCCCTCAGGGGCATGTGGGCAGAGTGGAGTTTCTTGAAGAAGAAGGCATTGCATTTCTCCCCCCTCTCGAGGTTCTCCACCTTGGAACGGAAGATGATTCGTCTGGATTCCTCCTCAAAGTGCTTTTGCAGGCTCTCCTTGGTTTCCTCCAGGTCGTCATCCACGTTCCATCCGCAGCGTTTGAGGTCGTGCAGGGACTGCAGCTTGCGCTGCAGGCCCTCGAACTCCCCCTTCCTCTCACACGCCAGGCGTCTGCCCTTTGCCTGCAGGAAGCAGCGGATCCTTATCTTCGTGAATTCCCACCACTCTGCAGTGCTGGGGAAACAGGCCTTTTCTTCTTTCCATGCTGTGTATGCTGTTCTCAGCTCCTCCATGATCTCCTCCCTTTCCAGCAGTGCGCAGTTCAGCTTCCAGGATCCTGGCCCTGGGGGGAAACCTCCTCCCAGGCGCCCCTGGAGATGAATGGCTCTGTGGTCAGAGAAATGTACTGCGACCATGGAGTGCTGTCTGTGCTGTACCTGCTTGGTGGTGAACAGGAAGTCAATCCGAGAACGCACGGAACCATTTGGGTGGCACCAAGAGTAGTTTGCGGCACCTGCTCCCATAGATCCCACTGCGTCCTTCAGGGATGCCTCCCCAATCATCGCCATGAGTAGCCTGGACGTCACATCTATCTTTGCTGATTTGCTGGGGGGCACGCGCCCCCCCCACCTCAATCGTGCAGTTGAAATCCCCACCCATCACCACTGCCCTGGAGGTTGCGAGCCAAGGGCGAAGGTGCTGGAAAAGTTCCAAGCGCTCATTTCTCCGGGGGGCGGCGTACAGATTGATGAGCCTAATCGGCTCCCCTGCCCACGAACCGTCTACGACCAGTAGTCTGCCGCAGACGAGTTCATGGACAGAATCAACAGTGAAACATCCCCCCCGGATCAAAATGGCTACACCCGCGTTCCTGCACCCGTTCCCCCCAGACCAGCTGTGAGACCACTGCCCGCTCAGGTGCCTGTAGGATCGAGAAAAAGGTAAGGCATATTCCTGTAGCATATACACATCACATTTCTGTAAAGAAAGGAATGTTAGTACTCTGGCACGTCTCATCCGCTCTCCTATGCTCCTTACGTTAATGGAGAAAATGTTAAAAACGCCATTAGTTTGGGGATAAAGGGTTGGACAGACATGCAGTGATACTAGTTACCATCCTCGCTGGCGTGGGTGGTCTTGCTGATCTCCTCGCACAGCTGGACTAGCAGATCCATGGTTTGCCCAAGGTTGTCATGGAGGAGGAGGGTCTCTGCTGCCTCTCGCCCCTCTCTTATGAGCTCTTCCACGGTCACCAGTGTCTCGCTAGGTGGCTGTTGTAAAATGGCCGCCTGCTCCTCTGCAATGGCTGCCTCCTGCATCTCTGCTTCCTCCTCCTCCAGGTCGCTTTCAAGGTCACTGTCAGCATCGCTGGAAGTGGGTGAGTCGCCGATTTGCATTTGGGCTCTCTTCTGCTCCAGCCCCTGGTGCGGGCTATCCGTCTCAGGGGCTCTCCTCTTTATTCCCTGCTTCTCCGTTCCGGTCTGGGCTATGAGGGTGGTATCTGTAGCAAGGGAGGAAGAGGGAGGGGGTGCAACAGCCTCGGGGCTGGGGAGAGGTGTTACAGAGGGAGGGGCTGCAGCCTCATGGGGCGTGGGGGGGGGCTGCAGTGGAGGGTTGGGAGGAGGGGGCAAGGGGTGGTGGGTGGGCGGGGAGGGTTGGGGTAGGGGGGAGGGTGGGGGTTGAAGCAGCAGTGGGTGTGGGAGGGAGTGTTGCTGCAGGGGTGAGGGTGGGAAGGGGTGGGGTGGGGGCTGCTACTGAAGGGGCAGCGGGCTCAGGAGCCGCAGCGGGCGCTGCTTCGGTGGCCTCCTTTTCCCTTTGCTCCTTCTGATACTTACCCCCTTGTGCCTTTACGGGTTGGTTTGCAGGGGGCTTCTTGGCTGCCTTCTGGGTTGCTGTCAGGGGCGCGCCCGGTGTTGCGCCTTTCGCCGCGGCCTCTGCGTAGCTCCTGACCCTCAGCTGGCAGCCCCGGAACATGTGGGTTGTCTCTCCGCACAGGTCGCAGGTTTTCTGGCGGGGACAATCCTTTGTTTCGTGTCCGGTGTTCTTGCAGTTTCTGCAGGCTTTCAGGGTGCACTGTTTCCACTGATGCCCCAGGTTCCCGCAATTACCGCAGGTCTGGGGCTGGTCAGGGTAAAAGATCCTCCCTGAGCTGCCCGCAAGTGAAAAACTGGGAGGGAGGTGGTGCAGCCGATCTGCCGCTTCTGGATTTGGCCACAAGCGAACTACCATGCTCCACTTTCCCACCCAGTACCCCAACTTGTCCTTGATCCTGCTCGGCTCCTTCACCACGGTGCAAGAGCGCCGCAGAAAGGTAGCAATATCCTTTCCAGGGATATGGGGGTTCCTCACCGTCACAGTGATCCTCTTCTCGTCCCTCTGGATAGGGCAGTTCACGTCGAACTCTGAGAAGGGGACCTCCTGTTTCAGGGTCTGGAAAGCCTCTCAGTACCTCCTGCAGGCTCCCGCCGTGGCGAAGGTGATGAAAAACAGGCCACCCCTGAGGTCCTGGATGCTCAGGATCTCGTCCGGAGTAAAGCCTGCTTTGCTCACCAGCTCCTTGGCAAAGGTCTCAGCGTCCAATAGAGGGCGCTGTCCGTCGACCTCCCTCAGCTGCATCACCACCGTCTGCCTCATCCAGGGTTCCAGGCGGGGGATCCTCCTGTTGCTGCTGCTCCCAGCTCCAGGGTTGGAGCTGGGGCCGCCGCTGCTGGTGCTGGCAGTGGGGGTGAGGCCGCTGGGGGTGGCAACATTGCCTGAGCCGCTGGAGCTGGTTGCCGCTGGGCCTCCTCCGTCCGTCTCCTGGCTGCTGGGGACCGTCTCCGGGGGTGCCGTGTGCTTCTCCTTCTTCGTCTTCTTCTTCTTCTCCTTGTGCAGGGTGGTCCCGGCGGGCTCCATGGCAACCTCCATCCTCTTGATCTTAGCCAAAAACCCACCCACAGACAGCTGTTTCGACCTTGATGGGTCTCATCAGTGTGGGGTTGATTTTAACTGTTTAACTGGGTATGCAAAGAGGCTATGGGATAGGCTAAACCATAATACTGAGTTAAGTTATGGTGAGTAAAAAAAGTGACAAAAACCCTCCACAGGAAAGCAAATATGCAAATATAGCTGTATGCTCATCTGCATGTCTTAGGCAGGTCTGCAACCCTGCGTTTCCCCATTATCACTCAGCATACAGCACTTCCACTGCAGCAAGGGATTCCAGTTAAAATCAACCCCACACTGATGAGACCCATCAAGGTCGAAACAGCTGTCTGTGGGTGGTTTTCTGGGTATGCACCTTAACCCTGGCTGTGCTCAAAGCTGTGACCATGCAGCAAGCTTAAGCCTATAGGGAACCATGTTAAAAATGGTTTTTGAGGCAAAAAGTGACACTGTGTGCTCATTTGCATGTCATTTCCCAGAATCCCTTGCTGCAGTGGAAGTGCTGTATGCTGGGTGATAATGGGGAAAGGCGGGGTTGCAGACCTGCCTAAGACATGCAGATGAGCATACAGTTGTATTTGCATATTTGCTTTCCTGTGGGGGGTTTTTGTCACTTTTTTTACTCACCATAACTTAACTCAGTATTATGGTGTGTACACACACACACACACACTATAATCCCCCCCCCCCCCCCCCCCCCCGTCGCGGTTTTTTTTCCGTTTGGAAAATGATTTATGTACTGTTATAATCTTGTTGTAAAGATTCGCTGCATAATAAAAGAATTTTCAAAACAAAACATACATACATACATACATACATACATACATACATACATACATACATACATACATACCTACCTACCTACCACACCCCGAGAACCATGGTGAGGAAGTGTGTGTGTGTGTGTGTGTGTGTGTGTATGTATATGTATATGTGTGTGTATATATATATATATATATATATATATATATATATATATATATATATAATATAATATTATAACTAATAAGTATATATTATTAAAAAATAGCACACAATTAACTAAATATAACAAACCATAACGTGATAGTGATAAAGAAAAAGTCCGAAATAAATGTTCCACTTTAACCAAAAAATCCAGAGAGAGAAGAGTCCCAGGTGAAGATCCAGGTAGATAAGAGTCCCAGGTGAAGATCCAGGGAGATAAGAGTCCCAGGTGAAGATCCAGGTAGATAAGAGTCCCAGGTGAAAATCCAGGGAGCTAAGAGTCCCAGGTGAAGATCCAGAGAGATAAGAGTCCCAGGTGAAGATCCAGGGAGATAAGAGTCCCAGGTGAAGATCCAGGGAGATAAGAGTCCCAGGTGAAGATCCAGGGAGATAAGAGTCCCAGGTGAAGATCCAGAGAGATAAGAGTCGCAGGTGAAGATCCCGAGAGATAAGAGTCCCAGGTGAAGATCCAGGGAGATAAGAGTCCCAGGTGAAGATCCAGAGAGATAAGAGTCCCAGGTGAAGATCCAGAGAGATAAGAGTCGCAGGTGAAGATCCCGAGAGATAAGAGTCCCAGGTGAAGATCCAAGGAGATAAGAGTCCCAGGTGAAGATCCAGGTAGATAAGAGTCCCAGGTGAAGATCCAGGGAGATAAGAGCCCCAGGTGAAGATCCAGAGAGATAAGAGTCCCAGGTGAAGATCCAGGGAGATAAGAGTCCCAGGTGAAGATCCAGGGAGATAAGAGTCCCAGGTGAAGATCCAGGGAGATAAGAGTCCCAGGTGAAGATCCAGAGAGATAAGAGTCGCAGGTGAAGATCCCGAGAGATAAGAGTCCCAGGTGAAGATCCAGGGAGGTAAGAGTCCCAGGTGAAGATCCAGAGAGATAAGAGTCGCAGGTGAAGATCCCGAGAGATAAGAGTCCCAGGTGAAGATCCCGAGAGATAAGAGTCCCAGGTGAAGATCCCGAGAGATAAGAGTCCCAGGTGAAGATCCCGAGAGATAAGAGTCCCAGGTGAAGATCCAGGGAGATAAGAGTCCCAGGTGAAGATCCAGGGAGCGTCTTTGCAGCTTCAGATATAAGTGGTACAGCCAACCACTACGAATCTAAGAACAAAAAACAAACAGAAGCTCAAGCTCCATAGCACGTAACTGTTTAAACAATAAAGTACATTTATTTAAATAAACTGCAGCCCAAAGGAAATGCACTTACAAGATTTAAAAAAAGGAACCATACGTGGGAGAGAAATCTCTGTGTGTAGTCATCTGCGGGGGTGAGGGGGTCCCAGATAGGCAGGGTACATCTGCACAGCTTGTAGCCACCACCAACTCCTGTCACAAGTTGGCGCCAAGGAACTGAGTCAATCAGTATCTCCACGTCCTCTGCTCTCAGTATGGAACAGTTGCCAGCACTCAAATTGCAGCTAGCTAGATTGCAGGGACGCCCAGGACTCCGTGTACACACACCCAGAAACGCGATGACGTCACCAACCCTTTAAATAAATGTACTTTATTGTTTAAACAGTTACGTGCTACGGAGCTTGCGCTTCTGTTTGTTTTTTTGTTCATATATTATTTATTTATTATTTATAAAATATTTTACCAGGAAGTAATACATTGAGAGTTACCTCTCGTTTTCACGTATGTCCTGGGCACAGAGTAAAACAAATAATACATGGTTACAAATACAGTTACATAAATGAACAAGGTATACATTATATACAAGACATTGCATGCACAGTTAGAGAAAATATATATTATGGGCGTATGAAACAGTTACAGACCAGATTAAAGTGTGAGACAGCCTTAGATTTGAAAGAACTTAAGCTGGTGGTGGATATGAGAGTCTCTGGTAGGTTATTCCAGTTTTGGGGTGCACGGAAGGAGAAGGAGGAACGTCCGGATACTTTGTTGAGTCTTGGGACCATGAATAGTCTTTTGGAGTCAGATCTCAGGTGATAGGTACTGCATGTGGTAGGGGTGAGGAGCTTGTTCAGGTAGCTGGGTAGCTTGCCCAGAAAGTATTTGAGGGTGAGACAGGAAAGGTGAACTTTGCGCCTAGACTCTAGTGATGACCAATCTAGTTCTTTGAGCATTTTGCAGTGATGTGTGTTGTAGTTGCATTGGAGAACAAAACGACAAATTGAATTGTAGAGGGTGTCAAGTTTGCTAAGGTGGGTTTGAGGAGTCGAGCCATATACTATGTCTCCATAGTCAATAATTGGCATTAGCATCTGCTGTGCAATACGCTTTCTGACCAGGAGACTTAGGGAGGATTTGTTCCTGTAAAGTACCCCTAGTTTGGCATAGGTCTTGGTTGTCAGGGTATCAATATATATATACACACACACACAGTTCCACGCCATAGTTCTTGGGATGGTGTGTGTGTGTGTGTGTGTGTGTATATATACACACACATACATACACACACACACACACACTTCCTCGCCATGGTTCCGCTCTTCACAATGCAGATGTATTCTGCTGCAGAAGAAAAAATTGTTTTTAAAGCCCTTCCATTGTGGAAGCCAATCTGTTTAGAACAGATAGTAAATGGAGATGCTTCTTTTTAACACAAACGGGCTCTGTGTTTATTGAACCTTCTGAGTGAGTGACCTCCATTTATTCCAAGCATTGTATTATATTCTCACCTCCCTCCCTGCAAACAGAAAGCAGCATCTTCACAGGTTGCTGGTGCAGGTGTGGCAATGCTGCACTCTGGTGGCACTTCTGGGTAGTGCACATTGTTATTCTAGCTGCATCATAAACTTGTCAGAAGAGATAAAAAGTCCTAAAGTTCATGTCAAGCTTCTATTTTTCATTTGGAAACCAATCTCAGTGATACCTCTATGGATTTTTTTCTGAGCACAGATCAAGCTGGCTGTAATGAGTTTTTTTTGGCGCCTGAAGTATGAGGGTGCGCCCTCGTGACTTGTTCAACTAGTGCCTTCAAAGGGCTGCAGGTTACATTAATGAACTGCAATAGCATGGGTGTTGTATATCAGTTTGCAGTCAGGGCTAAGAGGCTTATTTATAAAAATGGGAGAGAGGGGAAACAAAATTCAATGGGAGTTTGGAATTTTGCTTTAACCCTTTGCTACATGAGGGGCCAGCAATGCAGCTAAGGGGTTAAAGAAACAATGCATTGCATTTTAGAGGCCGGGTATGTAGCCCTGATTATGGCGTCTGCACCTGTCGTCCGACTGCAGTGGTTGTCCACTCATCTTATAGCCATGTGCCACGCCTCCCATAAAGCCACCATAAAGCCACTATCTTATAGCCATGTGCAACGCCTCCCATAAAGCCATATACCAATCTGCAGATGTTAAGCAACGTCATGTTATGGTTTCATTCCAAAATAACAATGATTACACCCTCTCAACCATCTAAAGGAGTGTGCAACCTTTTTTTTGTTAAGGAACCCTATAATTATATTGTGACATTTAATAGAACCCCAACCCTCTCTAATAGCGCATCTGAGATCTGATGCATTGTAAGGAACCCCAACTCTCTCTAATAGCGCGTCTGAGATCAGATGCATTGTAAGGAACCCCAACTCTCTCTAATAGCGCGTCTGAGATCTGATGCATTGTAAGGAACCCCAACTCTCTCTAATAGCGCGTCTGAGATCTGATGCATTGTAAGGAACCCCAACTCTCTCTAATAGCGAGTCTGAGATCAGATGCATTGTAAGGAACCCCAACCCTCTCTAATAGCGAGTCTGAGATCAGATGCATTGTAAGGAACCCCAACCCTCTCTAATAGCGCGTCTGAGATCAGATGCATTGTAAGGAACCCCAACCCACTAATAGTAAGTCTGAGATCAGATGCATTGTAAGGAACCCCAACCCTCTCTAATAGCGCGTCTGAGATCAAGCAAGCAAGACCAGCTGAACAAGAATTGTAAAACATACATGTCCTGTATGTTTTACAATTCTTGTTCAGCTGGTCCTAGCTGATTGGAGGGTGGCTCCTCCTACCTAGTTGAAGCTCCCTCCCACATTTAAATGGTTAAAAGCTCACTCCATTGCATCTCCCACTCTCAGGGGAACTTGCTTGCTTGCAGTTTGATTGTGACAAATCTAATACAGAGTGCTTTTCCTGGTAATGTACAGGTTAATAAGAGCTTCAATCAGACTTAAAACTATGCAACTAATTTTGACAGATCTACTATATATTTCTCAAAGTGTCCTATGTGTCGTTGTCTGTATGTATGTGTCTCCCAGGCCAATGAGAGTTGCTCCCGTGGCCCGGCCGCCCCCGCACACCTCTCGTTGGCCTGAGGCGGACACACACACACACACACACCTCTCCTCCTCTCCCCGGGTCTCCCGCTTTCCCGCGCTTTTTCCTCCCCCCCCCCCCCAGAGGGGGAGCGGAGCGAGCGGCCGGGACACAGCGGGGGACTCTCACCACCCATAGGCCACTCCCTCACCTGGCGCTCTCCCTCACCCCCCACCCGCTCACCCCCCCACACACACACACACAGAGCACGCGGCTCTCCCCTCACATAGGCCGCTCCCCCCCCCCACACACACAGAGAGCACGCGGCTCTCCCCTCACACAGGCCGCTCCCCGTCCCCAAAGGCGCTCCTCCGGCTGTCTCTGCCTCTCCCCGCGAGAGGCCCAGCACCTCCTCACCGGAGCGTCTCAGCCTCGCCGCGGAGGAGCCTGAGGTGGAGGAGGAGGGCGGCCGGTACCCGCGCGGCCGTGTGCAAGGTGAGTAAACGCAAGGGAAGGGGTTATTTAACGCGTCCCTGACTCCCCCTGCCCTTTGCCCCCCCTGCCCTCCCTCCCCCTGCCCTTTGCCCCCCCTGCCCTCCCTTCCCCTGCCCTTCCTCCCCCTGCCCTCTGCCCCCCCTGCCCTCTCTCCCAATGCCCTTTGCCCCCCCGTCCCTCCCTGCCCTTTGCCCCCCCGTCCCTCCCTGCCCTTTGCCCCCCCCGTCCCTCCCTGCCCTTTGCCTCCCCCCGTCCTTCCCTGCCCTTTGCCCCCCCGTCCCTCCCTGCCCTTTGCCCCCCCTGCCCCTTCCTGCCCTTTGCCCCCCCCGCCCCTCCCTGCCCTTTGCCCCCCCTGCCCCTCCCTGCCCTTTGCCCCCCCGCCCCTCCCTGCCCTTTGCCCCCCCGCCCCTCCCTGCCCTTTGCCCCCCCGCCCCTCCCTGCCCTTTGCCCCCCTGCCCCTCCCTGCCCTTTGCCCTCCCTGCCCCTCCCTGCCCTTTGCCCTCCCTGCCCCTCCCTGCCCTTTGCCCTCCCTGCCCCTCCCTGCCCTTTGCCCTCCCCCCCCCGCCCCCCCTGCCCTTTGCCCCCCCGCCCCTCCCTGCCCTTTGCCCCCCCGCCCCTCCCTGCCCTTTGCCCCCCCCGCCCCTCCCTGCCCTTTGCCCCCCCACCCCTCCCTGCCCTTTGCCCCCCCCCCGCCCCTCCCTGCCTTTTGCCCCCCCGCCCCTCCCTGCCCTTTGCCCCCCACCCCTCCCTGCCCTTTGCCCCCCCACCCCTCCCTGCCCTTTGCCCCCCCGCCCCTCCCTGCCCTTTGCCCCCCCGCCCCTCCCTGCCCTTTGCCCCCCCGCCCCTCCCTGCCCTTTGCCCCCCCCGCCCCTCCCTGCCCTTTGCCCCCCCCACCCCTCCATGCCCTTTGCCCCCCCGCCCCTCCCTGCCCTTTGCCCCCCCGCCCCTCCCCCCCCACCCCTCCCTGCCCTTTGCCCCCCCGCCCCTCCCCCCCCACCCCTCCCTGCCCTTTGCCCCCCCGCCCCTCCCCCCCACCCCTCCCTGCCCTTTGCCCCCCCGCCCCTCCCCCCCCACCCCTCCCTGCCCTTTGCCCCCCCGCCCCTCCCCCCCCACCCCTCCCTGCCCTTTGCCCCCCCGCCCCTCCCTGCCCTTTGCCCCCCCCGCCCCTCCCTGCCCTTTGCCCCCCCCCCGCCCCTCCCTGCCCTTTGCCCCCCCCCCCGCCCCTCCCTGCCCTTTGCCCCCCCCCCCGCCCCTCCCTGCCCTTTGCCCCCCCCCCCGCCCCTCCCTGCCCTTTGCCCCCCCCGCCCCTCCCTGCCCTTTGCCCCCCCCGCCCCTCCCTGCCCTTTGCCCCCCCCGCCCCTCCCTGCCCTTTGCCCCCCCCGCCCCTCCCTGCCCTTTGCCCCCCCCCGCCCCTCCCTGCCCTTTGCCCCCCCCGCCCCTCCCTGCCCTTTGCCCCCCCCGCCCCTCCCTGCCCTTTGCCCCCCCCCGCCCCTCCCTGCCCTTTGCCCCCCCCCGCCCCTCCCTGCCCTTTGCCCCCCCCGCCCCTCCCTGCCCTTTGCCCCCCCCCCCGCCCCTCCCTGCCCTTTGCCCCCCCGCCCCTCCCTGCCCTTTGCCCTCCCCGCCCCTCCCTGCCCTTTGCCCCCCCCGCCCCTCCCTGCCCTTTGCCCCCCCCGCCCCTCCCTGCCCTTTGCCCCCCCCGCCCCTCCCTGCCCTTTGCCCCCCCCGCCCCTCCCTGCCCTTTGCCCCCCCCGCCCCTCCCTGCCCTTTGCCCCCCCTGCCCCTCCCTGCCCTTTGCCCCCCCCCGCCCCTCCCTGCCCTTTGCCCCCCCCCGCCCCTCCCTGCCCTTTGCCCCCCCCGCCCCTCCCTGCCCTTTGCCCCCCCCGCCCCTCCCTGCCCTTTGCCCCCCCTGCCCCTCCCTGCCCTTTGCCCCCCCGCCCCTCCCTGTCCTTTGCCCCCCCCGCCCCTCCCTGCCCTTTGCCCCCCCCCTGCCCCTCCCGCCCCTCCCTGCCCTTTGCCCCCCCCCTGCCCCTCCCTGCCCTTTGCCCCCCCCTGCCCCTCCCTGCCCTTTGCCCCCCCCCTGCCCCTCCCTGCCCTTTGCCCCCCCCTGCCCCTCCCTGCCCTTTGCCCCCCCCGCCCCTCCCTGCCCTTTGCCCCCCCTGCCCTTTGCCCCCCCCCGCCCCTCCCTGCCCTTTGCCCCCCCCCACCCCTCCCTGCCCTTTGCCCCCCCCACCCCTCCCTGCCCTTTGCCCCCCCCAGCCCCTCCCTGCCCTTTGCCCCCCCCCCGCCCCTCCCTGCCCTTTGCCCCCCCCCACCCCTCCCTGCCCTTTGCCCCCCCGCCCCTCCCTGTCCTTTGCCCCCCGCCCCTCCCTTTGCCCCCCGCCCCTCCCTTCCCTTTGCCCCCCGCCCCTCCCTTCCCTTTGCCCCCCCGCCCCTCCCTGCCCTTTGCCCCCCCGCCCCTCCCTGCCCTTTGCCCCCCCGCCCCTCCCTGCCCTTTGCCCCCCCGCCCCTCCCTGCCCTTTGCCCCCCCGCCCCTCCCTGCCCTTTGCCCCCCCGCCCCTCCCTGCCCTTTGCCCCCCCGCCCCTCCCTGCCCTTTGCCCCCCCGCCCCTCCCTGCCCTTTGCCCCCCGCCCCTCCCTGCCCTTTGCCCCCCCGCCCCTCCCTGCCCTTTGCCCCCCCGCCCCTCCCTGCCCTTTGCCCCCCCGCCCCTCCCTGCCCTTTGCCCCCCCGCCCCTCCCTGCCCTTTGCCCCCCCGCCCCTCCCTGCCCTTTGCCCCCCCGCCCCTCCTGCCCTTTGCCCCCCCGCCCCTCCCTGCTTTTTGCCCCCCCGCCCCTCCCTGCCCTTTGCCCCCCCGCCCCTCGCCCCCCTGCCCTTTGCCCCCCCGCCCTTCCCTGCCCTTTGCCCCCCCGCCCTTCCCCCCCCGCCCTTTGCCCCCCCGCCCGCCCTTCCCTTTGCCCCCCCGCCCGCCCTTCCCTTTGCCCCCCCGCCCGCCCTTCCCTTCCCTTTGCCCCCCCGCCCGCCCTTCCCTTCCCTTTGCCCCCCTGCTCTTCCCTGCCCTTTGCCCCCCGCCCTTCCCTGCCCTTTGCCCCCCCACCCCTCCCTGCCCTTTGCCCCCCCACCCCTCCCTGCCCTTTGCCCCCCCACCCCTCCCTGCCCTTTGCCCCCCCACCCCTCCCTGCCCTTTGCCCCCCACCCCTCCCTGCCCTTTGCCCCCCTGCCCCTCCCTGCCCTTTGCCCCCCTGCCCCTCCCTGCCCTTTGCCCCCCTGTCCTTTGCCCTCCCCGCCCCTTGGCCCCCCCCCCGCCCTTCCACTCCATGCCCCCTGCCCTTCCACGCCCGGGCAACGCCGGGTATATCAGCTAGTTTATTATAAATCATTCTTCCTGGTAATGCACAGGTTATTAAGAATTTATATTAGTGTTAGGTACCCTTGAGATGTGGTCTGCCATGTAGTAGCTCAAGGGCTTACAACACTTTGGCCAAAATGTTAAACTAAAAGACCATTTTATTTAATAGATATCTATACATATATATTTAGGCATTGTACCGTGTATAAGTTTCACTGGATGTGCACTGAGCTCTGTCTGTGTTTCATGTTATGTCTCTGGTTTTAAATATATATTGCCATGCTCAGTAGCACTCCTCTGTGACACTTATAGGCTTATATATGTTGTGGTTATTTTGGGGGTTCAATATGAGCTTGTAGGTGTCCTGTATTTTTTACAATTCTTGTTCAGCTGGTCTTAGCTGATTGGAGGGTGGCTCCTCCTACCTAGTTGAAGCTCACTCCCTCCCACATTTAAATGGTTAAAAGCTCACTCCATTGCATCTCCCACTCTCAGGGGAACTTGCCTGCTTGCAGTATGATTGTGACAAATCTAATACAGAGTGCTTTTCCTGGTAATGTGCAGGTTAATAAAAGCTTCAATCAAATTTAGAACTATGCAACTAATTTTGACAGATTTATTATAAATCATTCTTCCTGGTAATGCACAGGTTATTAAGAATTTATATTAGTGTTAGGGACCCTTGAGATGTGGTCTGCCGTGTAGTGGCTCAGGAGCTTACAACACTTTGTCCATTTATTTAATAGATATCTATACTATACATATATATATTTAGGCACTGTACCGTGCACAGGTTTCACTGGATGTGCACTGAGCTATGTCTGTGTTTCATGTTCTGTCTCTGGTTTTAACTAATTATAATATAATGTTCTGTCTCGTTTGTAAACATACATTGGCTCTTGGCAGTAATTACAAATGCCGACACAAACTATGTATAAGAAATGAACTCGCATCCCACTCACTGATCACAAGAGACTATGGCAGCGGGATTACACTCCTGGTGGTTGTTATGGTGTGACGGTTAGAGGACGATGTGGACACCATTTAACATTTGGCCTGTCGTAGAAACCCTGTAACTTCAGATAGCAAGACCCTTGTGAACGACTATTTTTAAAGTGTCAAAACCTTTAATCATTCATTATCAGTCACACTTGTTCATTTGCATGGCTTTTGCTGTCGTGAATAATCTAATCCACATTTCACCGACGAAGATTCCAGCTGCAGACACAGGGGCAACTAGCCATCGTATTCATAAATGTACTGGCTGCAGAACCGTAATGGTATAAAGCAGGGGTGGCTGCTCCAGTCCACAAAGGCTACCAACAGGTCAGGTTTTCAGGACATCCCTGCTGCAGCACAGGTGGCTCAGTCTTCGACTTTGTATTCAGCAGGAATAGCCTGAAAACCAGACCTGTTGGTGGCCCTTGAGGACTGGAGTTGCCCGCCCCTGGTATAGAGGCTCTCCTCCATATAAAGCTGGAGACAGTTAAGTCTGCATTATGAAACTACTTAAGTGGAGTGGCAAGACCAGGTGGACAACTCATCCTCCATTTCTGTGCAATAGCCGGAGCGCCTCAGCATTCCTGCGTTCCTCCAGTTGTCCGCCGCCAGCTGGCTTTCCATTCAATCTGCTAGGAAATTCAAAACCCTGATAGCAGCTTATAAAACAATTTACAGGCAATTTCATCAGTATGGATCTAATGCGGATCTGTACTCCAACAAGCCCTCTTCCATCAGCGAGCAGCCTCTGCCCACTTCAAACTGTTTTCCTCAAGCTCATCTTTCAAATGACATTTCCTTGCCGATTGAAGCTGCCTTCCCGTGGAATCGTCTCTAGCAGCGAGCGTGGTTTTTCGCATTGGAACTGTTGAGCACAACAATTACTGCCGGCATTCACCGAACAGCGTTCTTCACATGCTGATGCTGCATGACAGGGACTTACAAATGTGGCCAAAATACTTAGCAGTGCTAGCCAAACATTACAATGTAACTTCAATAATGGTCAGTGTAACCAGGCAGGAAATTACACGGGAACATTACTCCGCCAGTGTAAGCTTGGAGAGGAAGTCGGTGAACGGGATTAGTCGGTTGAAGTGGGTTCACGTTCTTAGATTTGCTAGTCTTGCAGATCTGGAAGCCCTTTAAAGGGAGGGGGGGTGTATATTACAGGTCTAATGTTCTAGGAACTAGTACAACTTGCAGGTGTAAAATCCTTGAATCATGTACCAGCTCTGAGAATTAACCCCTTAATTGTCAGAGGAGCCGAAACTAATGTGGTTTTCGGGATATCCCAGCTTCAGGTCAGGTGACTCAATCAGTCCCTGCTTCAGCACAGGTGGCTCAACCAGAGGCTCGGAATGACCCACCTGTGCTGAAGCTGTGATATCCTGAAAACCTGATCTGTTTGGGGGGGGGGGGGAGGGGCTTGAGGACTGGAGTTTAGCGCCCTGTGCTACAGGACATATTCACAACGCATTGCAGGCCGCCCTAGCAGGAAACTGGTTCAGTTTATTGCAGATTCACAATAATCTTTGAAAATATCCTTAAAGATCTAGAGTGATTTACAAAGCAGAGTGGGGGACAGCCAGGTAAAATATAGGTTACTTTTAAATCTTATTTCCTCTAAAACTGAACACTACGGGGTATCATTAATATCATTGTAACGTGTATTACTACTGTGAAGCGCTATTTACATGAATGGCGCTATATAAAGACATACATGTTTACACACAACGACCCATCACGTGATCAGGTACACGTGCTGGGATCTGTAACCCATTCAATGCCAGTGCAGCCTTCAACATGCCTGTTATGGGGTTAAACTCAAGTTCATTTGGGCATAAATACTTGATAAACTATACACTTGGAATAGAAGTATTTGGTTGACGTTGCCCTCAGAAGTTTGAATGATACGGATCTTTAACTTGTTTTTCTCCCCTCCCCCAGATTTTAATAGAGTTTGTTGCTGAAGAAATGGGATTTAGACCCAGAAATTCCTAGCCATAAATTCACAGTCCCATGACGCACACACCGATGGTAAACAATGTTATTAGTTTATTGGTTGCCAGATCTATTAATGCAATAAATCTGTTTTTCCTGCCACCCAAACACAATAACTAGATCCACTTTCATCAAGACCAGTATTGTTGCATCAATTATCCGTCACTGCATCGCTTTAAGTGCACCAAGGTGATAAATCAAAGTGGAGCAGTATGTAGCATATCTAGATCTTAGTAAGGCCTGACACTGTCCCACTTATACCCATAATCATATATTATCTGTGACTGTCCATGAAATGTGTGCAGATTGAATGTATATTACCTCTGTTCATTTAAGGCAAGGGGTTTCAAACTTAGTCCTCAACGGCCAACTTTTATGGATATCCCTGCTTCAGCACAGGTGACTCAATCAGTGGCTGTCTTCGACTGAGCCACCTGCGCTGAATCAGGGATATCCATAAAAGCTGGCCTGTTTGTGGCCCTTGAGGACCAAGATTGAGAACCCCGATTTAAGGCAACCATGTATTACCATAACTCTGTGCCCAGGACATCTTTGAAAACAAGCGGTAAGTCTCAATGTATTACTTCCTGGTAACACATTTTATAAACAACAATAACAGAAGGCTGATAAACAAATTGCTATGTTTGGGATTAGATTCTAAGGCGGGTGACACGGATAAGACACATTGGTTGCAGAATAGGAGATCCTTCAGAGGGAAATAAAACCAGTGGCGTGCCTCAGGGGTTTGCACGGGGACCACTGATCTTTAATATCTGTATTCAGGACATCCCAAACAGGGAAGGATGCATTTTTGCAGGTAACACACGGGTGGGGGTATCATGTACCAAAATGGTCAGGAGGAGCTCAGCAACTTGTCATTATTACAGCCGACTTCAAAATAAATAGGCAATGTAAGAAAGCATTAGGGAAAGGCACCATGGTGCTGGGTTATATAGGGAGAGGGATCAGCCGCAGAGAGGGGCAGGAATGCCACATTATAGATAATTGGTGGCACTTCACCTAGAGTCGTGTCTTCAGTTCTGGAGACCAGATTTACAGCAGAAAATAAAGAAGGTCTACTGAAATGGTGTATGGTCTACAGCAGGGGCGCTCAACTCCAATCCTCAAGCCCTCTTTCTCCCTCCCTTCCCCCCCCTCCCCCACAGGTTAGACTTTGAGTCATCTGTGCTGAAGCAGGAATAGCCTGAATCAGTCCCTGCAGAGGCTCTGATTGCGCCACCTGTGCTGAAGCTGGGATATGACCTGTTGAGCCCCCCTGGTCTACATCATAAAACGCGACCCGGGCAAAAAACCTTCTCCCAAGGTCGCGACCCGGGCAAAAAAAAAACCTTCTCCCAAGGTCGCGACCCGGGCAAAAAAAAACCTTCTCCCAAGGTCGCGACCCGGGCAAAAAATACCTTCTCCCAAGGTCGCTACCCGGGCAAAGCGTTATTTAGAAAACGTTTTACAAGGAAATAGTACATTGCTCTTTTTATTCCGCAAAAATCTTTCGCCCGTGTCAGAGCCCATAAGTGATTCGCCCAACGCACGCTGCAATTTCACTTAATATGTTACTTTGCTAATTTCTTTAAAAATCAGTACATTTGCTTAATTAATGCTGAGACTAACTAGCGCGCACACCACGATTCACTCACTGCGATTTCCCTGAAAGATTACGGATTTGGTGACATTAGTAGCTCTCGGGAGGCAAAACGTTTTGTAGGGAATCTAATTTAGAGGGGAAAACCGCCAACAGTTTTGCGACTGAATTCTAGACAGTTTCGCTCACTGCAACTATTCAAAGGCTTATACGGTGGTTAATTTCTCTCAAGCTCTTGCTATATCTCATCTGAGATTTCGACCTGTGAACTCAAAGGTTTGTGACCATTTGTAATCCCCAGGAGTGTCAGAGGCAGCCAACCAAGACATTTATAAATGATAGTTTCCAGTGTTTATTTCTATGGAAAGTCTGTTTACGGTTTGCTTTTCCAGCGGTCTCATTCTCTTCTTTGAAAATCTGTATTTATCAGCGTTCATAATAAAAACAAATTGACATCGATTTGAATTTGGTGTTTGAGCGGTTTTAACCAGAAGTGCAAAACCTACAACCGGAATCCCTATTAATAACGGCCGCTGTTCCCTCTTGCAGAGATAAGAAACTAATGCAGAGGTGGTCTACTCCAGTACTCAAGGGCCACTAACAGGTCAGGTTTTCAGGATATCCCTGCTTCAGCACAGGTGATGCAGTCAAAGACAGCCACCTGTGCTGAAGCAGGGATATCCTGAAAACCTGACCTGCTCGTGGCCCTTGAGGTACCAAGCTCTGTTTGATTCAATGCACTTTTTGCACTTTTGAGGAATGCTTCGATTTTCGGTGTTATTTCCCTAAAAGCGTGCCCCGTTCCCAGTACGTATTAGTGTTGGGAAATGCACTGTACATCAGTTCAACGCCAAGCAATTCCCTCAATGTTAATCGTCAGCAAAACATTTGCTTAACCCCAGTTCTGCGGGAGGGGATAATTACGGGCCCCCCGTGAGGACCCTCGGAGAAGGTTACGGGTTCCCTTTGGCTTCGATCACAAAGTTATCAAACTGTGCAAATTGAAAGGAGTGCGTTCCTATGGCGGCCCAGCCGTGCAGGGGCCCCAGCATGATGACGTTCTTCCACAGAGGGTTACCGTTTAACAGCCCACACGCGTACAGACCCTGCAAGGAAACAGCGCAGAGATAAGACACCATTGCGTCTGGTCACAGAGACCCCTCCATCCCGGCTAACAGTCTGAGGCAGGAAACACAGGACTAACAAAATAAGTTACTTAGTACAATGAACGCTGGGCCTATAGTACTGTACCCCTGCTCCGTATCAGCAGCATTCACCTGATTAAGTAACGCGTCCATTAGAACAGCGAGGCGCCCTGCACAGCGACATTACATTGTGTGATGATCACAGACTTTTCTGGGGGAGATTTCACAGCAGGAATAGCTGCTGTCTTGTATTACAGAATATGAATGTAAACTTCATGCACCAATATGCTCTGAGGGCCGTTCCATTATTAGAACATTTTCATTACTGCATTGTATTTTTCTTGTGTGTTTTGTTTTCTCGTTACTAAAATAACTATGTTAACAAAATGTAAATCTTCATTAAGAAATAAACGCAGTGCAACCTTTGGGTGCGACACGCTGGGTACTAAAGCTGTGCGTACCGGACCGACAGAGTAACGGGTTGCAGCCTATCCGTTTTCCCAAATGATGCCCGGCTGGCAACTACCACACTAAAAAGGGTGATAAACACACAGAAACAAACCATGCCAGTGCGGGCACAAGCGCAACAGGCCGCTGTACCACGTGTCCTATATTACAGGTCCGAGTAACTCGCACAGATCACCCCCATTATAACATCCCATCAATGACATGACTGATGTTGTACAAACTCATTTCCTAAAGCGTCTACTATAGTTTGTACGGTTTATGCAAATAAATAAAAAAAATACAAAAAAACCACGACCACGGCGTGGTTCAAACCACTAATCGCAACTTGTATCAGAGTGAGCGGGTGCCACTTACATCAGTGTGTAGCGTGAGCGTGTGCCATCTTCTAGCTCGAACTCCTGACAGTCCTTTACTCAGCACGATCTTCCCAACTGTGCAAGAAACACGATTATTATTAATTATTATTACTGGGTACCTCTTCATGAACAGATGTACTAAATTGTGTTCGTTTTTAGCACTTCTTCAGACCGTTACCCTTCGTGAACAGCACTCTTTAGCCTTAAGGTGCAGTGAGGTTTAGCACAGTTTAGCAAACTTGGGCCAGAACATCTTACCAACTCCACGAGCAACACGAGGCACGTTTTAATTAAAAATAAAAGGAGTGGTTGATCTTCACCATTCAGACACAGACGTGTCAGCCGTCCCGCGCTGTAACGGAAACGTCACTTACGCAGATCTCCGGTAACTTCATAGGTACCATCAGCAAACACCCAGAAAAAGACCCCTCTAGCCAGGCGAGCAGGGGACCCCCCTTGATTCACTCGAGCAGCAATAAACACTCCCCCAGTGTCAGGAGTCTCAATGTAGATGTCACAGGTTATTGTAACATTGGACCTGGAAAGAGACCGTTATTAGGGGTGTCAGTTTGTTTGTACCCCTACAGATTATAACATCTCTGCACACGGAACAGGACACAGTGCCCAGAGCTGTACTGCAAAACCAGCTACACTATGCCAAGCCATTGTTACACACAAGACAAAGGGGAACAATGATCTCTAACTTTCTCATCGTATCGCTTAGATTGTAAGCTGTCCGGGGCAGGGATTTCCGTTCCTGTTGCCTGATCTTATTCTTGCACTTATTGTATTATAATTCCCTGTGCTGTATCATCTCTGCTGTGAAGCGCTGAGTACACTGTGGGCGCTATATAAAGACATACATACAATGAGGACGGCTACAAATAGCGCATAAGGCACAGGTGTAAAAAAATGTGTGGGTAAGTAAATCCCCAGCCTGGCGAATGCCATGTACCCCTCAGCTACCTGGAGTTATGCACACACAGCGCAGGTGTGCTACAATAAGATGGTGCATCCCTTATCACTCGTCCTGATGAAGAAGTCGGCACAAGTTTAAACATTAGTTGCTCTGATGGCCCCGTAATAAAGACTCGCCGACTGCAATGAACTACATTAACTGAGGTGTGTGTGTGTGTGTGTGTGTGTGTGTGTGTGTGTATATATATAACAAACATAAAAAACAAAGAGTAGCGCTATCAATGTGATATGTGAGTTCTAATGTGTTTATAAAATAATAAAACAAATTGTGATGTCTGTGCAGTGATAATTCTAGTGATAATATACAGTTTGAAAAATAAAATGAGTGTTCAATGAAAAAAAGAGAACAAACCAGTCCAAATGTTGAAAAATAGATGAAAAAAAGTCCAGAAAAAAAATGTATATCAGTCACAGTATGGAGAAGGGCTTCTTAAATGATCTTGCCAGATCACAGAAATCTAAAAGAATGGGAGAAAAAGAAGCGCCAGCTCCATAGCATAATACTGTATGTATATAATATAAATGTATTAAAGGAAAAGAGTGTCCGCCAGGACATGCACTCACTTCCGTGTGTGTGTGTGTGTGTGTGTGTGTGTGTGTGTGTGTGTGTGTGTGTGTGTGTGTGTGTGTGTGTGTGTGTATATATATATATATATATATATATATATATATATATATATAGCGCCATTTATGTACATAGCGCTTCACAGCAGTAATACACGTGACGCAAGGGGAGAAGCGCTTCAGACATAAAAGTGACATTTAGGAAAAGGAGTCCCTGCTCCGAAGAGCTTACAATCTAATTCAGCAGCAAACCTCTATTGAAAGGATCAGCAGCACGCTGTATGCTCAGCAACGGGTCGCTGAACCCATTTAGCACTGAAAGAGTTAATGTCGGCCACGTGCCACCGCACACGTCTGTCACTCACCATTTGAAGTCTCCAATCACGCTGATAGCCTGCTCTGCGTCGCTGACCCAGGTGATGGGTCGCTGAGTGAGCACCTGTCGCAGGGTGAAGACGTGATCTCCCGGGTCCGAGGTATTTGTGAAATATTCAAAAACGCCCGACTGGTCCGCGAAATTAGGCGCTTCGCTGAATGGTGGATTACCTTGGCAAAGAGAGAGTTTCAGCACACTGGTTAAGTACATACTCAATACTCACACCTGCCAACGCAGCATGCAATCTCAGGGGCGCTTTAAAGCAGCCAAACCCCTGTGGTGAGCCCCCTTTTATTCTGCAAACCTATCCCCAAGCACCAGTCCCGCCTCACACAGCCTCCGTATCTGCGCTGGGGATCAGGCGTTTCTGCAGCGCACTTACGAACGTTGAAATCGTCCTGATATTTTAATGGGAAAGGTTGGGACAGAGGAGGATCGGGATAGGAGCCTTTCTGCCCGGTAGTGATGGTTGTTAAAGTGTAAATTTCATCCGCACCCAGCTCCACGGTAAAAGATCCCCCGTTTACCTGAAATGTGAGAAGTTCTTATTCACCCTGGAGAAGCCTGCAGCACCGTGATGCGTTCCTACATTATTGGCTGATTCTTTGCCCCTTTTCCCCCCACAGAGAAACCCTATTAATGTGATCTAATCAATGAGACACACCCCATCATTAGCAGTAGTTAAGCATGTTATATTCCTATAAAACTGGTTACAAATTGAGTTTAAGTATATAATTTACTACAATCTACATTCATACTTACGGTTATCTCAGTGATCGTAAATGTAATTTATTCTTATTCTCTAATCGGTAACACGTGGGGAATTTTGAAGTTGAACTTTTAAGAAAGATTTGTTGGGGGTGGGGGGAACCCGCTATTAATAAATGTAAGGTAAAGATTTATCATGTTGGATTTTTTGTTTTTTTTAAAGAAAGTTACCAAATGTAACAATTTGTTAATATTCTGAAAATGTAACCGTCTCACAGAAAGTATGACTGGGTAACATCTAGTTAACATGCATGCAAGATAAAAAGGAACAGCCAATTAAGCAAACATTGTTACCTTTACAGGGGGAAGATTTCTAAATAAGGTAGGTTTGGTGGAGTTGAGGTCTAGCTGTGAATGCCAAACCTGGAGCGATTTCACACCGTGCTGCAAGAAAACCGACATTCAAGAGAGAGCGTTAATACGGTCTTCAGCTTTCTCACTTCGAGGTATAGGCGGTGAGGCGGTACAAGGTATAGGCGGTGAGACGGTACAAGGTTTAGGCGGTGAGACGGTACAAGGTATAGGCGGTGAGACGGTACAAGGTATAGGCGGCGAGACGGTACAAGGTATAGGCGGCGAGGCGGTACAAGGTATAGGCGGTGAGACGGTACAAGGTATAGGCGGTGAGACGGTACAAGGTATAGGCGGTGAGGCGGTACAAGGTATAGGCGGTGAGGCGGTACAAGGTATAGGCGGTGAGACGGTACAAGGTTTAGGCGGTGAGACGGTACAAGGTTTAGGCGGTGAGACGGTACAAGGTTTAGGCGGTGAGACGGTACAAGGTTTAGGCGGTGATATAGTACAAGGTTTAGGCGGTGATATAGTACAAGGTTTAGGCGGTGATACAGTACAAGGTTTAGGCGGTGATACAGTACAAGGTTTAGGCGGTGATACAGTACAAGGTTTAGGCGGTGATACAGTACAAAGTTTAGGCGGTGAGACAGTACAAGGTTTAGGCGGTGAGACAGTACAAGGTTTAGGCGGTACTGTAACTCATGAAGAAGTTCAAAGTCAGCACCTGCTGATAGATGTCATTGAAAGCAGCAGCAGATGTTTGATTTACAAATATTGAAGTATAAAAAGGTAAATGCAAGAGTAATATGTCTCTACATCTCTGAGCCATTTGGCACGTCCTTTAACCTTTAGGGGTTTCAGAGTGGACTGGAGCAGGGATGCACAAACTTTTTAGTCTGCATCCCCCCTGCCTACTCTCCCCTGTTGCTCGTGCCCCCCCTGCCTTACCTGTTCTTTTGTTTTCTGACGTCACAACATCATGTGACGTCACATTACCATGGTAACGCGACGTCTTATAACCCCACGGTTGCCATGGCGAGGCGCCACCAGAAGCCACCGGAGATCAGGTAAGGGACCCACAGAAGCCTCGCAAGCTCCCCCAGCATTTAATTGAAATGCTTTGAGGAAGAGCGCGCGGCCTCTGTAAGCACTGCGCCCCCTAGAATGTTATTTTTTTTTAAATCACACGCCCCCCAGTTAGCACCCCCTGGACCGGAGGACATTGCTTTGCAATGTAGTGTTCTCCCTGAAGGGAACACAAGAAAAAGCGGTAACATTTAACAACCTGATCTCAACTGTCTGGACTGCAGATGTTGTCATTTGTGGTCAAACGCCGGCTCGGTCTTATTACAAGCGTCTTTTCCTACATTCCAGGGGGATTTTATATTCTTTTACCAGCTGTAGTCTGCAGTGCAAATATTGCCGGCTCAATGTCACTTTGTGATCAGTTACTGTATTACAGTATGTGCAAACCCATCCATACTTACAAAGGAACCTTCCAGGTGAAACGTGGCGTTCTGCGCCGACACGTTGAAGGCCGGCAGTGGCGGGCGGATGCAAATGGAGCTGTTATGAGACTGGAAAGATAATGCAAACGCAGTGACATTGTTACATACACCGACCTGCTTAGAGGTGCGAAATGTTACCTGCAGGAAATGCCCAGTGTGACAAGAAATACACAGCAGCCAACTGACCAAAGACGGCAGATTGCCGAATGCAGAGGTTTTCAACTCCAGTCCTCAAGCCCCACCAACATCTCAGGGTGAGGATATCCCGGCTTCAGCACAGGTGGCTCAATCAGTGGCTCAGTCAAAGACTGAGCCACCTGTGCTGAAGCCGAGATATCCTCAAAACCTGACCTGTTGGGGGGCCTTGAGGACTGGAGTTGAGAACCCCGGCCCTAATGGCTGTTGATTAATGCAAGCTTCCCGGGGACTTCTTCAGAAAGGTCTATGGTGCCGCGATAAGAAGTTTCAGAACTCTTCACATTGGCATTTACTTGGTTATTTTCTAGTTTATTACCATTTATATGAACTATTGCATCTACATCTTTTTATTTTTTAGAGCCTGAGCTGGTACCAGTTCTGATTGGAAAGGATAAGAACCCCCCAATGGACTTCCCAGAAGAAGTTCTCTTTATCTGTTCGTACAGATGTCAGCTACTTACCATGGTCTCAATGATAACCGTGAGGTTTCCCCGTCCGTCTGTCAGAGCCACGTAGCTTCCACCTTTTTCTAAATGTCCTACAGTCCTGAGGTAGAACCAGCCTGGCCGGGTAAACTGGGTGGTGTGTGCTGGACACAACAAAAATAGGTCAAACTAAGAGGACGTTCCGAAAAAGACAGCCCCAACATTTAATGTTTTTATGATAAATGCTGTAGAACAAAGGTTCCCAACCCAGTTGCCAGGAACCACTAACAGGACAGGTTTTAAGGATACCCCTTCCTTGAGCACAGGGGGTTCAATCAAAATGATTGGGCACCTGTGCTAATGAGGCTTGCCTTAAAACCGGTCCTGTTTGTGGTCCATGAGGGCTGGATTTGGGAACCTGTGTTATACAGTGTTTTCTTTTTATATTTACACAATTCTTTCTATTCTTTTGTGGTAATAAGGCGGCCAATCCTACACACATTTGATTCCCTTTGTTGTTTCTGACGCCATCATTAAGCTATCACCTGTTCCAGGGGCGGCCAACTCCAGTCGTCAAGGGCCACCAACAGGTCAGGTTTTCCGGATATCCCTGTTTCAGCACAGGTGGCTCAATCAGTGGCTCAGATAAAGGTGGAGGCAATGATTGAGCCACCTGTTCTGAAGCAGGGAAACCTGTTCTGAAACCTGACCTGTTGGTGGCCCTTGAGGACTGGAGCTGGCCACCCCTGACCTACACATTAGGAACAAAGCGTATGAGATGTTATTGGCCCCAAAGAAAATGGACATTTCTCAAAGAACTTAAATAAGTAAAAGGTTTCCATAAGGGAAATTTAATTTAAACACCCTGATCGGCTGTTTCTATACATACAAATAACAAGGCACTGTACGATGGGTTTGTACGACATATTCTTCTTGGGCCAAAATGAAAAGCTTCCCAGGTCAGCTACAAATTCAGGACAAGCAGCAAGTTACCGGTGATCCAGATGGGAGAGGATACCACGTAGTTACCACTCCACGGTTCCTTGGCCGTCATTAGCCCCTCCCGGCCAAAGGGCAATTCTTCATAATAACTGGCCACCAGATTCCACGAGATGGTCCTGAAAGCGCAGAAGGTAGGAAGTATAACGGCTTTATTTGGTGATCCCCAGGGAAGAGAGACACAGACGGGGAAGACGGCTCATTTTCCAAACGCCGGTTGACGAGTTTGCCCTTGGTAATTGCTTTGAAATACAGGTATTTCCAGAAGAGGGAATGGTTGAAGAATGCAACTTATAGTTATAAATCCCAGCAGTCTAGTTCTGAAGCCCCCAAAATCCCTCAGCAGGATTGATATTTTGATGCAACATTATCTTGATGCAACCTGTTGAAATCGAAATTGCGGGCGTACTCTTGCTTTTCCTGGATATGAGCCCCTTATAAAAGCAGTGTGTACATTTTACGATAATAAATGTGTGATATTTATTATGCTTCTTTTGAACATACATACATACATACATACATACATACATACATACATACATACGGTGTTATCCTGCTATTGGGAATATTTTGTAAGATCCGTTGCGGGGTAGGGCAGCAGATCCGGATTTACCCGCTGTTCATGTCAGTAGCGGTCAAAGTCGGACTGGGTGCAATGGACCTTCGTGAGTAACCCCCAAAGTGCTTTCACTTATAGCTGCAGACCTAGCACTATCGTTTTTCCCCCCGTTTTTTTTAAAATAAATCAGTTCTGTACTACTAGAAAATACTTGTAGCATTTTTTTAAACAATTCTGAATGACATTTTTAATGTATTATAATGTAACAAGACTTTTTTGTTTCTATAGCAACCATTTACAGTCTCACCCCCTTCTTCTGAAACAGGCTCTGGCACACCCCTTTTTGGGCCCTGCCCTTTCTAGTAGTGCACCAATTGTATCTAGTTACTGCCTGGTCACATGAATTTGCATCTTGGGTCCTCTTCTGCTGCACGGACAGACATTTAGTGAACCCCCGAGCCGAATCTTCGCCGATCGATCACAGGAGAACGGATCAATCGGCAACTTAGCTAATTACTTATCCTTGTGTGGATTGTATTAATGCGCATATTAAAGGGGGAAAATAAGTAAAAGAAAAAAAAAACTGCAACTTGGACTGCTGTTTTAACTCAAAAACGCCTTTGCCCTCCCCTTCCATGCCTGGTGCATCGGCCTTACAGATCTGGCCTCTTCTCCTTGCAATGCATGATTAAAGGCCCCGTACTCACGAAGTCATGTTCCCATTCACATAGTTCTGGTTGAGGATCCGAGCCCAGCAGCCTCCGCCAACTTCATCATTGAAAGTGCTGTAATCTTCTGAGGCCCAGAGCTTCTTCCCAGTGAGCAGAGCGTCGGGCACAGTGCGCGTGCCGGGGTAGTGAGCCCTTCATTGGAAACGAGGGAGGGGTGAGTATAAACCACAAGTCACAGCATCCTACAGATCATTTAGTGCTAAACGTAAAGACCAAGCCCTCTGAATCTACATACTGGAATAAAATGCTCTGCCCATCGATTTATATCTTCTTTTCTGAATGTACCATGCTTTATAGGAAATGAAATAACTTGTCAGATATCTGAATGAAGTAAAAAAATTGATTGGGAAATGTAAAGATGGATGCATATTCACTTAACATCCTGCATGGTAGACGGCCATAGTAATTCCTGTAGGTTTGGCGCTTCGAGTGATCCTAAACAGAAATAACCTTACAAATGCAAACATAAAGAGTGTAAACTTTTCTCACAGGCTTAGGGTTGTGTGCTGAAGCTTTAACTCTATTGTATTGATCATATAACCAGGTATCTTTTACTGGAGGATTCTCCTGCAGATGGCACGTAAAACCACGTTTGTTAGAGGCCATTGATCTTAAACAGGCGTTCCCCCAAACATTGCAGATCCAGCCGGTTCAGGTAAACGCAAGCAATTAAATTGACGTTATTTAGGTCTTAACCACCGGCATGTCACTTCCATCCAACCCCTGAAATATGGGTTTTGCTAGAGAGGAGGGGGAGAGGGTTTGGGAGTAGCGCCACCTTTAGGTAAAACATATCAGGTTATTTGAAGATAATGCAAGGCAGTTTAATTGAACCTGACGCTCAGCGTACGCCAAGGAGTTAAACAGTAGCCGTTTTTGCATACAATTAGTCTTGTGGATGTGTGTTTAACTCCCCGCAAAATAACGTTCGTTACTAATTAGGTAATGTCACATTATTTGCCCTGATGTAACAGAGCCTTTTTTTAAATGTATATTCTGGTAATTAAATAAAAGCAAAATGCGGGACGGTCTATGGGAATTCTGCATGGAAAATGCACCCTACACAGGAGGATGGAGTCCCACTTCTCTTCTAACAGACGCTTATCTGCTGCCAATTATTTATTTGGAATTGACACCAAAACTCGAGAGAACTTCCAGAGGAAGAAATACTGATCGCTGAACTCCCGCTGCACAGAATAACGCAGAAGGTTACCTTTCCATTTCATGCCTTTCATTTTATTCTCCTTTTCTGTAAATAAAAGGAAGCTAACACACAACTCCTCACAGGGACATCAATTCGAAACATTTACACCTAGGCTGAGGCCATGGTACCCCGCAGACCGTGCCCGCACGCTGAGCGAACAGACTGCCATCAGGCAGTGTTCGCGTCCATGCAGCGTGCAGGCGCGACAGGCCGGTCATGTGAGCAGCTCGCTCAATGAGGGAGAGTCAGCTCCGTGACACCACTGGCACGCCCCTAGACACGCCCACGGATGGTACGCGTACCATGGCCAAAAAACGTACCCGCATCAAGCAGGTGACGTCACGGCCGTGCACGCCTCCGCTCCGGCGAAGGCACCGTGGCCCCAGCCCAAGAATGGATGTTCCGAGCTCATGGTTTTTATAAATGCAGCGTTTGGCGCACCCCTCCCCATTACACAGGGTTGAAATGTAAGCTTCCGTTTGCATGGCATTGTAGGGCCGGCGACACGACAGTAATACCAAGAAAGCCCTACCCTATCACATCGACCGCGCCGAGGAGCTCAGAATCCCACAGCATGCGATGGGAGATGGGCTGCCAGAGATTATCGCTGGCTATGATCCCCACTTGGTCCAAACCGCTTTTATCCAACGTGTATCTTAATAACTTGGTGTGGAAACCGGGGTGAAAAGCCAGGAAAAGAGGAAAAAGTGAAACAAAAAAAGATCAACTTCAAAAGGAGGTATAATTAGTGAGGGTTTACAAAGGAAAAGAACAGTCTGATTGCGGTCATTATGTGCCGACGTATACACTAGTACAGCAGGAGTGGCCAACTCCCGTTCATGGGCCACCAACAGGTCAGGTTTTCAGGATATCCCTGCTTCAGCACAGGTGGATCAATCAGTGGCTGTCAAAGACTGCATCACCTGTGATGAAGCAATGACTGATTGAACCACCTGTGCTGAAGCACGGATATCCAGAAAACCTGACCTGTTGGTGGCCCATGAGGACTGGAGTTGGCCACCCTTGCACTAGGAGGGCAGTGAGGAGTTTGCCCCGTCACAGGGGCTCACCCATCCTCAGAGAATCACTTTGAGGCAGTTTTACCCATTTTTATAGATTGTTATTTTTTTCGTCTCAAATGTCAAATCAATAAAATCCCTCCAAATGTGCCGACATTCGGAGGAGGAACGGATTCGGCAAGCCGAGCCCTTTAATGCTTCTACTTCACCTAAAAGGTGCATTATAATACTAAATACCAAGTGAGATATTATTTATGGTAGCAGGCAGTGAGAGTATTAAAACATAACTATGTATTTTGTGAGGCCACTTTTTTGCTGTATCTCCATAAAGTTGCTATTATTCGGTATTTAATGAAACTGCTACACCAAACGTTTATTAGAGGTGCCCTCTCCCCTGCATGTTTATTTTATAAAGATTTATTTTTATCCAGAATTACACTGGCCTAGTAAACTTCAAAGAATGTCCTGAAAAGAGCCTTTGTAGTATGTGTGGCAGTCACAGCAATGTGACGCCTGGTGGCGTGGAGAAAATGAGAATAAACCGGAGGCGTCACCATGGAAACACTATACACTGTACTCTAAAAAATAAAATCAAACACAGCTAAGAACAAAATAAAAATAAAAGGACCAGATCCACAAATCAGCGCTAAGCTTTAGCTCACCGTAACTCCCATTCATAGGAATGCCAACGCTCAAGTAATAATAAAAGGAACTTTATTTCATATAGCGCCTTTTCTCCCAATGGACACAAAGTGCGTCACAATGACAGTATAGCGCGCAGTACGCAGGTCATATGATTTTTACAGACATACTCCCTGCCCCGTGGAGCTTACAATCTATGTTGCAGGAGGCACAGGGAAATACAGTGACTTGCTCAAGGTCACAAGGAGCCGACACCGGGAATTGAACCAGGCTCCCCTGATTTAAACTCAATTTAGCACCGTTTATGGATCTGGGCCAAAGTCGGTTAATCTGGTTTTATGGCATTACATTGAGTTCACTTTCCACCTATGTCCTATTTCAGGGGGAGGCGTGCACCTTAGTATCACAGAAGTAATGGAACTGATCAGGGAGTGAGAAAACACAAGGAACAATAGCAGTGACACGAGAAGGGGAATAATTAGTATGCAGGACACCGGAGTGTCGGATGTCTGGCTTTTCAAACAATATTAAGAGAAATCATGTATTATATGACATGCTGGAAATTATTTACATAACACAGATCACCCAGTAGCTGCTACACAACTATACAGAGCGTCCTATATTACTCTATGTGCAGCAGTAACCAGGCGATGCGATTGGTAAAAGGAAACCAGGGGGTGTGATTGTCACAGCAGAATGTGACCGGACGCCTGCAGCCTGAAACCTCTGTGCAGGAATCACAGGACACACTCCTCACGGCCATCGCTAGGACTCATTACTAACACTGCGCTAACCTCTGCTGGCCATGCCTTGAACTAGTTTACCCACACATACTGCAACTTGCCATATTAACAAGACATGCGACCTCAAGCAGGTGGGAACCGCCAGGCCCGAGACGACACACAGCGCACGTGGTATGCAGCTTTTCTGTACTAGTTTATTTATGAGCGATACATTCCTACACCGCCGTGCAACCATTTATAACGGGTAGAGAGATTGGTGATGCGAGTTATGATGGACGTGAATGACGAGGATATATTGTATCGCTTTGTGTCACGCTTTAGCTTGTGACTATAGGGCTGGTGGAAACCACTAATGCTAGAAAATGTATTTTTATAAATACCACATCCGAGTTCTGGCAAAATATAAAATGACAATTGTCCGATTTATTCATCTCCTTTTCAGATGTTTACTCAAGCACCTGATTGGGACGTTTTGCACACATCGATGAAGTTTTTAATATACTAGAGAAGGGGCGGCAAACTCCAGTCCTCAAGGGCCACCAACAGGTCGAGTTTTATGGATATTCCTGCTTCAGCACAGGTGCTCAATCAGTCCCTGTCTTTGACTGAGCCTCTGATTGAGCCACCTGTGGTGAAGCAGGGATATCGTGGAAACCTGACCTGTTGAGGGGTCGTGAGGACCCCTGCACTAGAGCTCAATAGGAAAGGCAATTTTACCTAATCCTTTGATGGTGACCAACCTCTCAAGGGTTAAAAAAGGGACCAGGGAAATAAAAAGAAAGGTTAAGATATCTAAATAAAGCGTCACTTCCTCTGCCAGCAGAATTAGCAGAAAAGCAAGAGCAATGCAAGAAAGGTCCATCAGCGTGTGTCATTTATTCCAGAACTGTTAGCAACAACAAACATGCTCTTACTTCACAAGGTATTAATACATTAGCATGTAGTGTGTGAAAGTAACAGGTACCCCTGCCCTGAAGAGCTTACAGGTCAAACATGCCCAATTTATCTGGTGCTTCAAAATGGGGTCTCCCACTTCTAAGGCTTCAGTCAGTCTTCCCCTCCTGCTCCCAGGATAGTGATACTCATCTGTTGTGGCACCTTCTTCAGGCCAAGGCTCAAACAGGAGCTAGTGTTTGGATGGGGGTATTTGAGAACACTTTCGAGAGTTCACCATTACCAAATCAAGGTGCTCACAAAATCAGGAAACACTTTACCTGCAGAGGTATTGTCTGATAAAATGTGAGTCAATTACTCCACCCTTCTCACACTCCCTCTGCAAGTCCGACAGCAGACCTGTTTCATCTGCATTAAACGGGGGGGCACAAGTACAGACTTGTGTGGTGGTTCTGGAAGAGGCAATCACAAGTTTCTGGGTTCCAGTGCGGTGCAGGGCAATCTATGAACCCTCAAAACTGGATATGCTAAGGATAGGGGTACTATCCCTAATACTATCCCTACAGTGCACTCAGTAGGGATCGAACAGGAATCATCTTGACATTTTCTAAATGTACCCTTATCCTGATCATGACGAGAAAAAGTAACTCTGCTATGCAGGCCTCCTCCGCCAATGTCTGTAACAGACTCATGTGGAAGGGAGATATGACCCATTATGTCTCTAGACTTTTCCCACCATCTGAAGATTAACGGAGAGAACACTGGAAAATGTATTGTGTGTTCATCCAGCTTCTAAGACAAAAAGCCATTGTAAAACAGACTCCACTACTTATTTTTCAAACATACTTCTCATGACGTACTAGCGCCAACCTGTATGAAACACAAATGTGTGAGAATCATGCAAGGGTCACCCAGTCCAGGCTGACAGGTAAGCAAGCCAAGATATGATACCGAGTGAGAGATGAACATGCCAGAATCCCAACACAGATAATAAGATGGTACAGAGGAGGAGAGAGGCAACTCTGACCAAAGCGGAAAGAGACGTACTTATGCCAAGGTCATAAAGGAACTCGATGATGTAAGCATGTCTGTGACAGGGTTTACGTAAAATTACATCTATTTGGGCTCAGAAATGATGGATACACAATTTCTTTGAGTTGCTTTATAACAGTATACGGACATTTATCCAGTGGTTTGGGCGTAAATTTTGTTAAAGCTTTAAATAAGCTTAAAAAAAACCTGATCAAATCAACAATAAATGTACTAAATTGGTGAGTGCTTCTACTTTATTTCAGTATATATTGCTTAGCAACTTTAAAGAGAGGCAAGCACAGTGATAAGGACTAAAGACTATTACCACCACAACCAAAGATGGGAAAGGAATATTTATATCCTTGGAATATAACTTACCCTATAACCTGCACAGACTCATTAAGATAGGGATCAACTACCATGTCGTCTGCAATTTCCCATTGTCCATCTGCAGCGATGATGCCAACGTTCGCTAAACCCAGCCTGTCCAAAGTGTGCCGCAGAACCTTGTGACAGATTTTTAAAAATGCCCATTACTACCACACTATACAAACCCAGGAAATCATCCACTTAATAAAACAATATGGTGCAAGTTTGAGGTTAGCACTCTCCAATAGAGTTCGTCCAAAGGGGTTTTGGAGGGGAAAAAAAAAAAAATCAGTTTTCCCCCCAAGCCCATTTGAAAAGCACAACCTAGGCCTCTAACCATACGAGCCATATTCCTACTTGCTTCCACAAAAACTGTTCCATCAACCACAAAAAAACATTGAAAAAATCTCTGTTAAATAAGTTTGTTTGGAGAAAGAAGGTCATAAGTCTGTAAAATACCAATAAAGGGAACTACTGACCGAAAGCCATGCTCTCTCACACCCTTCCTGAGTCCACCTCCTCGTGTTGATAACGTTGCCCTGTTCCTACAACTTGAAAATGATTCATTGTATACTCGTGGAACTCCTGCCATATCCCCGTTTTGCTTCTCTTTTACGAAGTAGCTCAGTAGGATGAGTGACTTATTGGGGGGGTTAAATATGAGTGTTAGCTCCTTGTGAACTTAAAAGGTCACCGGTGATAACTATTTTATAGTAAGCTCTTGGGGTCAGGGGTACCTGTAAGCTCTACTGTGTATAAGGTCACTTATGTCAGCACCATACAACAATTAACTCTAATTAACAGTGTTAATTTAGTGTAATTATATCACAGTGCCTAATGCAACTTTTTATTGTTCAGAAGAAAACAAACTGAAGCAAAAGCAGTGAAAGTAGAAAAGGGAGTCAGCATAAAAACAGGGGACAACTCGTCGGTGTATGAAATATTTCACTTGTTCCTACCTTTATATATTTGACATCAAATGATCTTTCATTCCAGATCTGGGACAAAAAAAAACCATAGTAGGCATTATAGAAGTAACACACACACACACACACACATACACTACTTAAATGTAACATTGGGTTATACACACACACACGCTCTGTACTTAAATGTAACATTAAGACACACCCACACACTTTACTTAAATGTAACATTAGGTTTTGGGAACAGATGAGGCAAAGCAGCAGGAATAATGAAACGGAATACGGACTACAAACACCCATTTAAAGGCTCTACAAATGTTGATTATCAGTATATAAAAATACTGATTTATATCATAAACGTTTGTATCGGCACATAAAATGCCTGTTCTGAGCTATGGCAATCAAAGCTAGCACAGTTTAACATTGGTATAAAGCCACTCTTCTCTCTGCTTCTTCTAAACCAACTGAAATCTGCTCCCCCTCCCCCCCATACAACACTGGGGGTGCCGACAGGGGGGGGGGGTGCCAGACCAAAATAAGGAGAACCAGGAAAGGTAAGTGACTCCGGAGTTGTGCAATATCTCAACCTCTCTGGGACGCAGTGTGAAATACAAACAAGGCAAGCTCACCACCATAGTTTAGAAGGGACTCTGAATTGTATGGTCATACTTTGTATTGTTTTATTCTCCAGCATATTTAAATACCCAGGGCCCTAATCCTGAACATTGACCCATGAGGCCTTTTAAATTTGTCATGTAAATTATTATATGTATTTTTACATTTAAACAGAGCTCATTTCATGCTGGCGCTAGCTAGTAGCACTTGTGTTGGAGAACTCTTAGGCTTTGGTCCCACTGCGTCCGGCGGTGCGTCCGGCGACGCGCAGGGCCGCATGCGCGTTCCTCACCAGCAGGGGTATCCTTTCCTAGCCGGTCCCAGTCCCCCCTCGCTGCACGGCTCACAACGCGCTGTGACGCGTCAGCCGCCAGGGGATGCAAGAAAATTGCGATCCCGAGCGGTGACGCGTCACGTGGTGCGCTGATGAGCCTATCAGCGGCGGGGGCTGGAGCTGACAGAGAGCTTCCTCCACAAGGTAGGGGGGGGGTGGTGTGTGTGTGTGTGTGTGTTGACCGGGGGGAGGGATCAGCACGGAGAGGAGGGTATTTGTGGGGGGGGAGCCGACCCCCGCTGCAGCCATCCGCTGGAGGGGAGGGGGGGGCGTGGTATCGGACGGGAGCAGCAGAGGGCATGTGGACGGGGGGGGGGGAAGGAGAGTAGCGGAGAGGGCATGTGGGAGGTCCCTCCTGCAGCCCGGGAGACCCCCGCTGCAGCCTTCTGCTGAAACCACGCCCCCCGGATGCCGCTCCCTACAGACCGCATATAGCGGTCAAGTGCCTCTCCACGCGCCGCCTGTCTGCAGTGCGGGCGCGAGGTCTGAGGCAGCGGGGCCTTAGCTTAGCAGGTAATGCAATGTCCTTTGCAGGTTAACACACCCGATGCAGAATTACGCGCCATTCAAGTCAGAGGCAGTTAACGCCAGATCGGGAGCGTTGTCCCACTAACGGACCTTTGTATATATTTCCCTTGATTTCACAGCTAGAACACTTTATATTTGACAGGAAAAGGAGCTTTATAAAGCAACACAGGAAGTATCTGCATAGCATTTCAGAGCAGGTGCAGTAGGTATTGTGCACGGTCTGCATACTGTATACACAAGAAACAGAAACCCATTGCTTCTTTGTGCATTACATTCCTAACAGTGATTGAGAAGATAACGGCGTGACTAGAATAACACACTCACCCCAACGTAATCTATGTCTAAATCATGGTACTGTTTAGCCCCCATAATCCACGAGACGACATAGTAAGCAGTTACGTCGGGAAAATCATAAGGCCAGTTCCTGCCGTAACCAATCCACCCAGGGAATGCCCAGGGTAACCCTGTGAAACGAGATCAATACAAGAAGGTCAGCGAGGGTGTGATATGAAGATAACATGCTGTGCTCCCCACCCCTTACTGAAACACAAACCACACGTACACAGCTCAGGGTTACTCCACCGATTGCGTGAGCTCCAGATCCTATTATCTGAAGATATATACTGACCGACACATTGGTTGCTTAGAAATATGAAACTTACAAGATACTGCATTTGTCATTGTTTTTATACATCACGCTGATCCGTTCTAAGCCCCATGTAATCACATTGGTGCAGGGGACACGTGGGAGAAACTGAACTAAGTGGGGAAGCCAACAATGTATGTTTAGGAAGAAGAAGTTACATATAGTACTTTATACTCAGCTCTGCATATCTCAGAAGAATCAATAGAGGCAGCAGTGGCACTTTGGGGGTTATTCATTAAACAGTCAATGGGAGTTTCAGTGAGATTGTGCCAATCTGGAACTATCACAGAGTAATAAATAACCCAGTTTGTGTGCAGTGACCTTTACCAAACAACACAGATCTACAAACATCACGTGCTATAATGAGGGTGTGTGAACAATAAAAGAACCAAGCCACACAGTGACATGAAGAGAAGAATTATCTACCTATAAGTGTAATATTTGGGTTCCTCTTTTTAGCTTCTTTCATCAGCCACCACTCATAACCTCTGAAGTAGTTCTGGTCGTCTGGGTAATGCATGTGAGACGGCTCGGTACCATCTGGGGAGAAGCAAAACACGGATTCTCATGATGGAACCCTTTAAGCTTCGGTAGAAATGCAACGTAACCCAGTGTTAGGAAACCAAGATTACAGAGGACAACAGATGTCCCTCACACCCCCAAGGGCCGAAGGTGGCTCTGGATCAAACTCTTTATATAAAATAAAAATAAAAAAAACAGGTTTCAAAAGTAATACAGTAATGACAATCTCAGCCTTTCAATACAAAGGAAAAGCAATACAAGTATAAAATATTGCAAATGCTGAATGGGCCAATGGATACCAAACCGCTTTCTTAACTTTAAAAAGTGGCTTTTACCTCTCTTTAATGCGGTTTATTTATTCTTCCCTTTATTTTATTTGTATTTAAATATTTTTTTGGCAGAGTGAAGAAAATGTTTTTTTTTTTATGTAGTACTGGAAATGTTGGCGGTACGATGTGGTGCATAAAAGCCTCTCATTTCTAATGAAGGAATGGATATTGATGTCGTGTTTTTCAGAATATTATTTTTGGGGCGATTGCAGGTTTTGAAAACTTGTAGCGAGATGAAAGGGCTTTAAAGCACTTTTATTTCCTCTTCTTTTCGCCCTGCCCCACATCAGGCAGGAGGAAGCTGTTGCTCCTTTTTCTCACGCTCACGGCATCTGTTGCTCCATTTTCTTGTGGGTGTGAGATATAAATTGTCCGCAGGAAGTGGCTTACGTGACAAACTTTATGGCAATTATAGAAAACAGCCAATGCAGACTTTACTGATTGAAACCTTGTGTTGTATTAAGTGAATGGGTTCGATTATAGGACTGAAGGAGCGGCTCAGTGAGTAAAGACACTGACTGTGACAACGACACAGAGTTTGTAGCAGAGGAACTTGGTTCAATTCTTGGTGTCGACTCCTTATGACTTTGGACAAGTCACTTTATCTCCCTGTGCCTCAGGCACCAAAATCATAGATTGCAAGCTCTACGGGCAGGGACTGTGTCTAACATTCCTATGTGCTGCGCACCGCACGCTATACTGTAATTGTGACGCGCTCCGACTCCCATTGGGAGAAATGCGCTATATGAAATAAAGTTATTATTTTCCATGTTGCCCACTGTTTCCCAATATTATGTTGGTCCCATTAAATGAAATAAGTTTCCCTAATATTCTTTGGTTGCCGGTTTGCTGAAGAATAAGCCACATGAACTAAATTTGCTAACAGCAACTTTTAATGAGTTAGTAGCCTTAAGTGAATGACAAGTTTAGCATTCAGGCTCGCTTGCTACATCAGGAGCAGCCAACTCCAGTCCTCAAGGGCCACAAACAGGTCAGGTTTTCAGGATATCCCTGCATCAGCACAGGTGGCTCAGTCTTCAACTGCACCACCTGCGCTGAAGCAGGGATATCCTGAAAACCTGACCTGTTAATGGCTTTTGATCAATGGAGTTAGCCAGTCCTGTTCTACATACTCAGATGTTACTTGTAAGCAGCCTGAACTGATTTATTCAGAAGCGTTTAAGGTTTTAGAGATCATCGCATTGTACCTGTTGTCTGTGCATCCCCTCCAATCTCTACCTTAAGGATGTGCAAAGATGCACCAAAATTTGGCTAGAATAAAAAGAAAAAATGTTTTAAAGAAAAGTTTCATTGTACCAAGTGACAGCAGCTATTAACACATATTACAGGCAGTCCGCGGTTATCCGACGGAACCCGTTCTGGAAGTAGCGTTGGATAATGAACCCGTTGTAAAGTGAGTCCCATGTTAATTCAGGCGTCGAAAACCGGCCCTCAGGGTTGCATTGTAAAGCGTTGGATATGCCATTCGTTGTAAAGTGAAACATTGGATAGCGAGGACTACCTGTATAGGTGTACAGTATGTACTGTATGCAGTGCACACTGCAGCGACTACACTACGTAACATATATTACATTTGTTGCCTGTGGACAGCCACACCTCAAACTTGTCACAGTCTGTAAACTTTAAGAAAAACAACACACCAGGAAGACAGGTTACCTTAAATAAGTAATCTAAGATCTGGGCTCGGTAAGGCTCTGGGTAATTTACAAGAAGACGCGACGTTGCCTGAAAGAGAAACATATTTATAACAGTCAAACTTTTATTTTTATTGTGGGAAAGTAAAAATAAAGCAGGTGCAGCGTACACCTGCCGACAGTAAATCTGCCTTCACAGGCTTCAGGGAAATAAAAGGAAGCCTGACAAAGATAGAGCCTGCCTGAAAATCCACCAGGCCATATGTCAACATAAAAGGGGATTTCAAGAAGGTAACAAACCTACAGAGCAGCATTTTAAGACATCACAAGCACGTGGTCAAAAATAGTTTTATGAAAGGCAAAGTCTAAGTATACAACGCAAGGACGGAGCGGAGTTACTGGCAGGTGTCTGAAAATCTATGCTATCAACCACAGGATTCGCCAATAACAGAATTACTTTTGCCAGAGGTTTCCTGCACCCATGATCTACAGTCACACACACTCGAACCTGCAGTGCACAGATGAGTTGCACTTGGGTCAGAAAAGCTACATGAGCAGAGACTTGGCATAAAGACGGATTCTAAATTATTTTGAATTTGCAAAGATTAACATTTTTTCCCAAGTGCTAGGATCTGATTATTCTAAAGTTGGCCTGGCAGAGGTGGGCTGGAGAGGGGGGCCTGGCAGAGGGTTGGCCTGGCAGAGGGGGGGCTGGCAGAGGTGGGCTGGAGAGGGTGGCAGAGGTGGCCTGGCAGAGGGGGGCCTGGCAGAGGGGGGCCTGGCAGAGGGGGGCTGCAGAAGGTGGCCTGGCAGAGGTGGGCTGCAGAAGGTGGCCTGGCAGAGGTGGGCTTGAGAGGGTGGCAGAGAAGGTTGGTAAAAGTGGAGACGTAGAATAGAGGGCTAGAGGACAGATTAAACATAAGAGGAGCAGGCAGAATTGGGTGAATGGGCAGGTGAGAGAAGGGGCCAGACTGGGCAGGTCAGAGATGGGGTGTCCATTATGTTTAGGTTACAGGACACGTCACATGTAGTGTAGCCACAGTATAGCACGCGCAGCACAGTACATAACGCACAGAACCCCGGTATAACGCACGGAACCCCGGTACTGCGCTGCATGTAGGCGCCCCTGACACTCACCCCTCCCCCGCTCACTCCGCCGATACCATCGAACAGCCGGCCTAGGCCTCCCCGGTCATCCAGCGGGTACTGCGCCCGGCTCCCCGGGACTCCCAGCAGCACCAGCAGCGGGAGAAGAGCCGCCATCACTCCGCACTGGTCACCTGACCCCGTCACGTGAGACAACCAGGAAGTGTCACGCCTTGCGTTCCAAAACTCGGTTTGGAGCGCACTGGTGAAAAGCATGCTGCAATGGCTGATAGTTCCAGTAGTGCAGATGTCACTAGCTTTAGCTTGTAACAATGTAACATGGATATAGTAAGGTGTTGGGCCATTCATATATTGTAACAGTGTTTGCCAGAGCAGTTCGTGCAAATATAATGGCAAACATATGTCCTACTTGTTAAATATGTTTTATTTATTATGCTGCAAAATAGGAATATTATTTGCAGGGAGTCTCATCTACAGGGAGTGGTTGGTCACTAATGAGTGAATATTCAGAATATGTGGGAGCAGTACTGTATACAAAAAGTATAATAATAGTTGCCTCTCATCAATTGACAACCCTGCCTTCACGTGGCGCCCCTTGTTTCTAACAAAATGGGCTCTGTCGACCCTTGGGCCTAGCGTCCTCTTGGGTATATCCAGCTAAACAACTTCCATGGATATTTTTAAAGTGAAGTTTTCCGTGGAAGATGCCTACACCCTCCGTGGGTGAAGAGGCGGAAAGTAAATTAATAATAATAATTCATTGTATTCATCACTAAAAACTATTAAAAGCTGGATGAAGTGCCGTAAAAAAAACTTTCTTAAAAATAAAAAAATTATCTACATTTATAAAAAAATTGTGTCAAAGCTCTTTGAATATTTCATAAAGATTTAACCAAGATTTATGTTGTAAAAATAGAAAGGTAAGAGGGGATCCCTAAAATATATTCCTTTTTCATTACAAATGAAGTAGAATTGTAAAGTTGTAAATACTTTGGCTGGGGAAATAAAGTAATTAGTTGGATTTCGTACCCCCTAGTACCATCACACTTTGACCACTCATTTAAAGGATACCTACTGCTTTAGGCCAGTCATACAAAAGATTGTGGATTAACAGAGCAGAACCACCTGGTAATTTCCTTCATTAGCAAATAAATACTTACGGGCAGATTCTATATGTGCTGAAGTGGCATATATAGAATTAGCCCTTAGCCCGGGTTCAGTGCTGTGTGCAAAGCTGCAATGCCAGGTGTGTACATCCATGTCAGCACAAACTACATACAGTACAGTAGTTACCAACTGCACTGTACACATATGCATGGGATAGGTACCAAGCGGTTCTGCAGCTAAATTGATGCACATAGTGTCATTTTTTCCCTCTAGTGTATTAAACACTTTGCTCCACTTTTTCCCCCATACATGTCAGATTGCAATTTGTGGAGTGTCAATAAGATGGGGTTGGTAGGAGGTACATGATGCTCAGATTGTAAATCTGCGGTAAAAAAAAACTGCCAAGTGTAAATCGACAAAAATCTGTCTTCTAATAATCTGCAGGAAATGTAAGAAACTAATTGTGTGTCAAAATATTTTGTATTGCATCAAAACACCCTTTCTTTGCTCTTTAATTACCTTGTTCCATAGCCCCCTAATAATATTATATCACTATTTTTTTCTAACGTGCTACTGACCAAGAAACTCAGTACTAGAGCTCGTGTAGTAATTTAGGGAGGGCTCCCATCCCACCTCCCATCTCCCCTCCCATCCCGGCTCCCATCCCCCCTCCCATCCCCCCTCCCATCCCGGCTCTCATCCCCCCTCCCATCCCACCTCCCATCCCACCCATCCCCCCTCCCATCCCACATCCCATCCCACCCATCCCCCCTCCCATCCATCCCCCCTCCCATCCCACCTATCGCAGACCTACAACCGGGATCTATCGAAAGAAAACATATAGGGGAATGATGAGGAAGACCAACAATGGGTGAGAAGCATGAATGGGAGCAGGAAAGATGGCTGCTAGTGTATTACGTAGAGATCGGCGAACCAGTCCAAATACATTTCCGAATTTGCCATTCAAAATCCATTCCACGGTGTAAAATCCGCCGGCGGATTGTTACAATATCAATCCACGCGGAATAATCCAAAACCGCCATTGGATACAATCCGCTGGTGGATTTTAACAATCCATCCGTGGATTCCGCAATCCACATGCGCATTGCTGAATCCGCGGATCGGATTCTTAAAATCCGTCTGCAGATTGCGGAATCCACAAATGGATTGTCATTGTTAAAAAAAAATTTTTTTAAAAAGCGCAAAAGACTGATCCGTGGAAATACGAAGACCAAAGAACCAGCCGATCTGAGGCTGTTGTATGTATGTCTTTATTTATATAGCGCCATTAATTTACATAGCGCTTCACAGTAGTAATAAACAAGACAATCATATAAATAACAAATTATACAAATAACACATAAATGGGAAGAAGTGCTTCAGACATAAAAGTAACATTTGGGAAGAGGAGTCCCTGCTCCGAAGAGCTTACAATCTCATTAAGCTGTTTGCAATGTGTTTGCTGGTACAGCAATAGGATGTCACATCTTGTGGTTATTCTAGTGAATAACTAACTTCCTTTTCTGATACAGTTCCTGACAGGAAAGCAACAGATCTTTGAAGTGTCTCAGTGCCTCATCCCCACGCACTCTAACTGAATTACGACTGCAATCTTTCTTCAGTCAGGTAAATTTGTTTAAGCTGCTAATTATTGTCATTTCTGTAAGTGTGCTTTTTCTTGGGTAGAGAAGGTGTGACTTAGCTCCCACTGTCCCCCCCCCCCCCCCCCCCCAAACATTCTGCAAAGTGGCACGCAAATCAGGTCTGAATTGTCCATCTAGAACAAGGACATTTGTGGGTCTGTTACTTTAAAAATACAGATTTTATAACACAACCTGAAGGGAGAGGAGGAAATTATTTGACTATGGAATGTTCTTAGCTCATTAATATTTCAAAAGTATTTGTATGATAACAATATTAAGTAAAAAAATGCCTTACATAGAACTAAAAAAAAAAAAATGAATTGCCACAAAAAGAATATATGTCTGAAACTGAGATGGTAAGCAATTAGGTAGTCTAGACATGGTGGGGTGGGGGGGCTTAACTCCAGCCCTCAAGACCCCCAACAGGTCAGGGTTTAAGGATATCCCTGCTTTGGCACAGGTGGCTCAATCAGTCCCTGCTTTGGCACAGGTGGCTCAATCAGTCCCTGCTTCAGCACAGGTGGGATTGAGCCTTTAGCACAGGTGAAATTGAGCCACCTGTGCTGAAGCTGGGATATCCTTAAAACCTGACCTGAGGGTTTTGAGGACTGAGCACCCCTGGATTAGATACACCATGTCATCTCTCCCTCTCTTACTGCTATCCATGTATTATTCAAAATAACATATTTAGGTTGCAAACTACATAGAAGCATGACGTGCCTGGGAACAATGTTTTGCTTTAAATATTTAATGTCTCCCTTCACAGCTCATCTGTTATCTGTGGACATTATCTGAAGCATATCTTGATGACATTCAGACTCCACTTTCTTCTCACACAATTAAACGTCAGGGGGAATGAGATGGCGATGCAGGTTTGATGAGGTTTTGTTTGTGACATTGTAACCACAAGTGCAAACAGTTTCTCCTGCTTTGTTTTCAAGACCAGCTACTTGAGACATTGGGTGAGTTAATTATTTGTGTTCACGTACAAAGCGATAGATTGCAATCTCGCCAGGAAGCTTAGAATATAAAGGGCGCCCTGTCAAACACACGGCCCAAGAATGTTTGTAATGGGGCACAGAGGATGGTCGGGTGGGAGGGAGAGAGAGAGATGAGGGGGGAGATGAGGGGAGAGAAAGAGGTGAGGGGGGGTAGAGAGAGAAAGAGGTGAGGGAAGAGGTGGGGGGAGACAGAGAAAGACATGAATGGGGTGGGGAGAGCGAAAGAAAAGGAAAGCGAGAGAGGGGGAAGAGAGAGGTGAGGGGGGAGAGAGATGAGGAGAGACAAGAGGGGGTGGGGGAGAGAGAGAGGAGGTTATAGTGACTATGTGGGACAGTTAGGCCATGGGCTACGTTCTTTTTTTTCCTTCCGTCCCTCTGATGATGCCGCCCCTTTCTTGCAGTCAGATTTAAGAATTGGTCCACTGCGTATTTTAAGTGTGACGGCGCTGGGCTTGAGGGCTGTCTGACATTGGTCATACCGGTCCTCATACATAAGATGTAATGCATCATAATGATAGCTGGTCACACGGACCCCTAGATGGATAAGACATGTACTACAGTTTGGGCTGAACAGTTCCACAGTTTTGTTTTAAGCAAAATAACAACAAGATATAGCAGGAGAATGAATGGAAGAGGAGAAATGGCAGCCCTTGCTTCTAAGGTCATCTTTAAAAGTATAGAGCACGAGTGGCCAACTCCAGTCCTCAAGGGCCACGAACAGGTCAGGTTTTAAGGATATCCCTGCTTCAGCAGGTGGCTCAGTCAATGCCTGAGCCACCCATGGCTGACCTGAGCTGTTGGTGGCTCTTGAGAACTGAAGTTGGCCACCCATGGTATAGAGAGTTAAATTACTTGAACTGGGGTGGGCGGGTTCCCTAGGAGCTCGCCTGCGTGGCTCTAACCACCGGGCATCCACGGGTCTCCAAGATGCAACTACTTTTTGCCACTGGACAAGAATGCTTGCCAGGTGGACACCAAATAGCTGCACCATCAGGCTCTCTCCAGCAGCCAATAGAAAGCTTTAACATCATCACATGGGGGATGTGACATCAGGAGATGACATTGCAACTTTGTATTGGTGACCTCATGGCTATATTTGCGGGGGGGGGGGGGGGTTTGTATCACACACTGACACACAAAATCTCAAACAGCCATGAACCAAGGGGTCCTCAGAGGTCAGGGGACCATAGAACATCTCTGCAGGACCCCCTTTTGGGGTGCAATAAAAGAAAAATATATATTTTTTTTTACATGGGGGCAGCTAGTTTAGAACCGACTTTGGGCTGAAAATCTGAGGAGAAAAGTTGCAGTTCTGAAAAAACACTTTTTGACACCAGGATGATGACACAAAAATGTTGATAAATGCTTTTTTTTTTTTTTCATCCCTGAGAATTAAAACTCCATGGCTTGTAATTTCTATCGTGGGTAGCTCATAGTACATGAAATCAGCAAAAAAATGGGAAAATATATCCCTAGTGGTGCTACGAAAACTTGGCGATTCAGATCAATGAATATGTATATAAGAAAGCATCTAAATAGTTATAATATAGAGTCCAAATATAGGAAAAGTTAGGAACCTTCATGAAAAGTCAATGAATGAAAAGTTATAATCCGTCTGTTCAGCCCGATTGTGTGGGGAGTAATGTGGCAACCATCTCACAAGGTATAAACTACGGAGCATGTCAGAGAAAGTGGGGCGGGGGAAAGAAAACATGGCTCCAACTGCTCACGAGCGAGTGCCACGTTGATAGAGACCCCCTCCTCCGAGCATGAGAATCACTTCCCCCTACTCCGTGTGTGTGAGTGGAAAACCATGACCGCAGTGGCTGCGAAGTACATGTGAACCAGCTGTGTACCAAAGTTCGTAGCTGTGCTCGTGAAACAGCTCGTCCGCGCCTGGCTCCAATGTGCAGGCCTCATCCCCGGGAGAAGATGCAGAGACGTGGTACTAGAGAGAGACTGAGCACCGCAAAACAGATAAAGGGCTGGGGGCAAGTCAAAATGCAATTATTAAATAGGCACATGAGCCACAAAAAGACAAAAAAAGTCCCCAACGCGTTTCTCGATGAGGAGGTTTGCTCTTTGATAAAACGCCTCCACGGCGAGAAACGCGTCAGGGGACCTTTCTTTTGTCTTTTTGTGGCTCGTGTGTCTATTTAATAATTGCATTTTTACTCGCCCCCAGCCCTTTATCTGGTTTGTGGTGCTCATTGTCTCTCTACTGCCACATCTCTGTATCTCATAGTACATTCAATTAAAAGCATTCAATGTATCCACCATGTCCAGGTTTATCCAGAGGAAGGCGGCAATGCCGCATATAACCACAGTATAACAACCGATTAATACATACCTGCACATTGCTTGCTAAAACCCTGTACAAAATAAGATTAATATAATGTTTATTTTTGTCTTCATTATGGAATAAGTTATTTATTTATACCAAAAATCTTCCTTTTCCACCCTTCCTCAATGATCCTCTCCCATTTATTTCGATAAGAAACCTCCGATAAATATAAGCAGACGATTTCAAGCATTCCCCAAATCATCGTATGTTCTGTATTGCTTCACTCTTGATTTGTGGTTTGGGGCGTGGATTGAGATCAGCTTCCTCTATATATCACAAATGCTTTGCCATTTTTGAGACATATTTGGCATTGGCTGTCAATTTGCCATAATTAATATTGTGTACCAAATCTATGCAGATAATTAATGTACATATAATAAAACATATTGTACAGACTGGTGTGTACAAGGTTCATCACTGTCTCTATGTATCTGCATAGTTGCTAACATAAATAAGGAGCTTCTCCTTTCTGTTTGAATATACTGTACACTGTGTCTTATCACTTGCTGGAAAATAACAAACGCTTAAAACGGCATATAAACCCCACAATACAGCAAGGGTTAATTTTATATCCTCGTGTGAAAATCAGGGGTTAAAGAATTCATCAGATTGAGGTAAGTCTGCTTTGATATCTGATAATTACTTTTGGTCTTTCCTTCCTCTTGAAGAAATGTGTTTCCTGCAAAGTCCGCTGTGCCAACGTTCAGTTCTCAAATGTCTGTCATGTCCAGAGAGCTTCAGCTGGAGCAGAGAGAAGTGGTGGCTGAAGACTTCACTTAGCTTGTCGTATGATTATTTAACTAGATGTCAAGCCAGGAAGAAAAAAAATATATATATATATATATGTATATATCGCTATTTATGTACATAGCGCGTCACAGCAGTAATACACGGGACATAATAATATAACACATAATGGGAATAAGCGCTTCAGACACAAAAGTAAGACTAGGAAAAGGTGTCCCTGCCCCGAAGAGCTTACAATCTAAGTGGTAATTAGGGAGAATGTAGAGAGACAGTAGGAGGGTGTTCTGGTAAATGTGTCTGCAGGGGGCCACGATCCTATTGGATTTTTAGATAGGTCCTAAAGGTGGAGAGAGAGGTCACCAGTCAGATATTGAGGGGATGGACATTCCAGAGGTGTGGGGCAGTCAGTGAGAAAGGTTTTATGCGGGAGAGGGCTTTAGATACAAAGGGGGTAGACAGAAGACATCCTTGATCAGAGCGCAAGAGTCAGGCAGGTGTGTGTGTGTGTGTATATATATGGGGGGAGGGGGACAGGGAAGGGGGAGGGAGGAGCGGGAGGGGGGGTCAGGGGGGGGGGAGGGGTGGGAGCGCCGTGGAAGGGTGAGAGCGCCGAGTGAGGGAGAGCACCGGGGAAGGGAGCGGTGTGTGAGGGAGGAGAGCGGTGTGTGAGGGACGAGAGTGGTGTGTGAGGGAGGAGAGTACCGGGTGAGGGAGGAGAGCGGTGTGTGAGGGAGGAGAGCGCCGGGTGAGAGAGGAAAGCGCCGGGGAAGGGAGCGGTGTGTGAGGGAAGAGAGCGGTGTGTGAGGGAGGAGAGCGCCGGGTGAGGGAGGAGAGCGGTGTGTGAGGGAGGAGAGCGTTGTGTGAGGGAGGAGAGCGCTGGGTGAGGGAGGAGAGTGCCGGGTGAGGGAGGAGAGCGGTGTGTGAGGGAGGAGAGCGCCGGGTGAGGGAGGAGAGCGCCGGGGAAGGGAGCGGTATGTGAGGGAGGAGATCGCCGGGGAAGGGAGCGGTGTGTGAGTGAGGAGAGCTGTGTGTGAGGGAGGAGAGCGGTGTGTGAGGGAGGAGAGCGCCGGGGAAGGGAGCAGTGTGTGAGGGAGGAGAGCGGTGTGTGAGGGAGGAGAGCGCCGGGTGAGGGAGGAGAGCACTGGGGAAGGGAGCGCCGGGTGAGGGAGGAGAGCGCCGGGGAAGGTTGAGCCGGGGGGAGGGAGTGGCCTATGGGAGGTGAGAGCCGTGGGGAGGTGAGAGCCATGGGGAGGGTGAGGGCCGTGGGGAGGTGAGAGCCATGGGGAGGGTGAGGGCCGTGGGGAGGGTGAGGGCCTTGGGGAGGGTGAGAGCCGTGGGGAGGGTGAGAGCCGTGGGGAGGGTGAGAGTCGGGGGGATGTGAGAGCCGTGGGGAGGGTGAGAGCTCAGGAAGGGAGCGGCCTGTGGGAGGAGAGAGCAGGAGAGAGCGTGTTCCGGGGGGCCAATGAGAGCCGTGGGGGGCGGGACACAGGGGGGGGCAGACACCGGCCAATGAGAGCCGTGGGAGGGTGGGCGGACCGACGGACCAATCAAATGGTCTCCAGATACTCTCAAACAAGATTTTCGATTATATAGATATAGATATATATATATATATAGAGAGAGAGAGAGAAGAACAGAGAGCGCACGTCCCATAGTGTAAAAAAGTAAATTTAATGTTAAAAAAGAGGACAAGGGGATTAAGGACACTCACAAAAGTACAAGAATTAAAAGCAGTTTGTGATATAATCCCCACCAACAGGGCAACACCGTCCTGGAACACATCAGTTGATCGATCTCCTATCCAGTTCACCTCCAGCAATTTGGATGATTGAAAACACTGTCTCTTTGCATATAATGCGATTTAGAGTTGTCAGCCTCAGATCAGCTCCATGCGCTCTCTGGCCGTAAAGCGCGCTGTGACGATGGGGAGGATTTGGCCCGGGATTAAAGGGGTTACACCCCAATTGGCCACCTCACCAGGGAGACAAGGGGTTAACTGGGCTGAGGTCCAGAAATGTGATTTAACCCTTGTTATAACATAAAAATGTGTATTCCCCTGTTCCCAAGTTTTATTGTTATATCAGTGTCTGCATCACACACACACTAGGATCCATCCGGGAGTACAAGGGTTAATAGTTCTTTAATGATTATAGCCCTTTGTGTAATTTTCCCGCCTTTTCAGGCACCATTTTGCAGGGTCCCATAGGCCGCCATTAGGGCTCAATGCATTCTAATGGCGAATCTTGCTGTTTTGGTCCTGTTTCCTGTGAAGACCAGCAGATGGCATCCGAGAGGAGGAGCGGCGGTTTCCCATTGTAAGTCAATGGGCCCATTGACTTCTATGGAGATTCCTCGAAGGAGCTTTCCAGGAACGAGTTGGCTGCCGTCCAAACCGCAAAACCGCAAAGCGGATACTTTTTCTAAAAGAAAGCTTTGATCACTTATTAGCCAAGTTCAACGACAAGTGGCGTGGGAATAAACAGTTCTAGAGCACTTAGAAATAAAATTCTTTTTGCCCCTAGTTCCTAGGCATCCCCCCACTCGACCACCACCGGGTCCCCGAATCCTGGACCCCCGATAAGGGTCGAACCGAGAAGAGGGGGTCGCGCCATAGGTTCCAATGGCGGCGGCAGAAACAGCTCAAGAAAACAGCTAAGTGTGAAAAGCTGAAATTTAGGAATCCGTAGCTCCGGTTCTGGAGGGTCCAGAGGGCCAGGGTTTGGGGTACCTGTAGTCACTGCTCCGGCATCGCTGCAGAACCATCCTTGACCCTCTTGGACCAACCCGACGGAGTATGGACCCCCTTGAAAGTTCGGGACTTTTCCCATAGACTTCAATGGCGGACAATTTCCGTTGACCGGCTATGGCGGAAAACCCCCATTGACTTCAACGGCGGCGTGGCCCCGTTGAAAGTCTATGGCGGCGGATTCCCATAGCCACCAACGGCGGCGGTTTGCCATTGAAAGTCTATGGCGGCGAAGACCGTTGTTTTCAATGGGGATTTAGTGAAAAACCGTGATTTAATTTACAGCGGAGATTATTGTATTAAAATAGGAAACGGTTTAAGGTGTATTTGTGTAACTCCGGTTCCGAGGGTCGTAGCAAGTCGCAAATTGGACCCTATGGTGTCCCAGTTCCGGCATTGAGAACTGGGAAGTTTGGACCCGCTGGACCTAACGGAACCGGATATTTTAATATGTTTGTGTTTTATCCTTAACACTGTGTCCCCAGGTAGGGACAGAAACCAGAGGGAATTCCTTTGGCCATAAATTAGCAGATGGCCAGGGAAGCGCCCTAATGTCTAGAATTTAAGTGCTGTTCAAAGGAGTTTATCACCTACACTGTTTACAGGAGGGCGGAGATGACTCAAACCAGAGCAGGCTATAAGTGGCCTATTTCACACCTTAAAACAAAGGGTTTCCTGCCAGAAATTCTGTTTAGTAGACTGGCTGGCATTCCCGATGTAAATGTGGGGCTGCAGAAATGAGACCTCAGAGTCCAACTGAGCATGTGCCAACTAGCTGGGGGCATGTATCAAAATGTGTTCCCATGTTAGTGAGTGGCTACGGGTAATTGAAAACGAATCACCTGTACTTAATGTTAAGGATAGGGTTACAAAAGGTTTATAAACGGTTGTCCACCCTTTATCCTGGGTTGTTCTTCTATACCATCTTGATTGCTGAGAGAAATGCTATGCAATGTCTGCATGCAAGGCCTTTTCATGGCTTTTCGTGTCTTGGGATGATGAAGAGTGCTGTATGAACTGCCAGTCCAGATGTGACTGTTTCATCATTTCCATCTTTAAGTAAGTGTCCATATTTTGCCTGTTATTTGTATATTTTGTGTGTTCACCTTTATCAAGGAATAAATTACATTTTATCATATCTAAGTCTCGTACCAGTTCAACCCAGTTATATATATTATATATATATATTTTGGTGTAAATTGCATGAAACGCGTCAGGGTACGTCAGGGTACGTCACCACGACACTACGTCATCACGCAGTGCGCTCTTTACGGCCAGAGAGCGCATGGAGCTGGTCTGAGGCTGTCAACTCTAAATCGCATTATATGCAAAGAGACAGTGTTTTCAATCATCCAAATTGCTGGAGGTGAACCGGATGGGATATCGATCAACTGATGTGTTCCAGGACGGTGTTGCCCTGTTGGTGGTGATTATATCACAAACTGCTTTTAATTCTTGTACTTTTGCGAGTGTCCTTAATCCCCTTGTCCTCTTTTTTAACATTAAATGTACTTTTTTACACTATGGGACGTGCGCTCTCTGTTCTTCTCTTTCTATAGATTTCTGCTGGAATTGGTTATTCCTTCTGAGAGCAGCCGTGGGTCCCTGGCTGTCATCTTGTTCCCTATTTGAATTTTTCTGGACTTGTACCAAGTGTTGGACGTACTACATTTTTGTTTTTCTTTCTTTGTTTGTTATATATGTTATCACTATTATTAGCACGTTAGATTTTTATATGTGTATGTTTTTTTTAGATTGATACATCCTTATTTATATATATATAAATTATTTAATTATTATTTTTATATTGTTTTAATCACCTTGTTTCACTAGTGGCGCTACTGCATTTTTTCTTTTTATATATATATATATATATATATATATATATATATATATATATATATATATATATAAAATGCGAACTGACCTCCTCCTCTAATGACTGCAGGCCTTGCAATTTTGCTTCATGTAATCCATGATGGATTACAAATTTGGACAATTATAGTTGTACTTTATTTTGATTCATTCAATATTTAAATATGGATATGCTCTATATACCATATATGCATAGGTCCTACATACTGTACTCCACTTGTGCCACCAGTCCCCTCCGCCCACATCCCCCATGGAATTGTATTGCATTTGCCACTATTCTTTATTCATTGTCTTTAAACACAACCACATTTGTTTTCTGGTAGTATGGCATCCTGTGTTGCCCGGCAACTGCTCCCCCTGCACCCTCCTCTACCCCACCCCCTGTAATTTTGGCGCCAAGGTTCCCAGTTTTTAAAGGTGGCAAACTGAGGTTGTGTACCACCCTGATGAAGCTCCTCCTGGAGACAGAAACGTTGGGTCTGCATATGGAGTATGTTACAATAATGTCATATCTTGATTCACAATTCTATTTTTGTCTTTTCTGGTGTTGGGATACATTTATTTTTGAGGTGTGTGTGTATACACACATGTATAATAATATTTGTCTGTCTATCATCAGCATGCCCATCCCATAATGACACACTGCCGGGTGAAGCCTCCCCAATTACCTTCCAGGCTATGTGGCTGCAGGACTCTCTTCTTCGCATCACTCCAACAAATGTCCTATTTTCATCATCATTTCATTTATGATAGTATGATAGACCACAAGCCTGTATTCCGTACGTGCTGGGGAAGGGCTTAGTCCCATTAATTGCAAGAGAACAGAACTCCTCTCCAGCACTGGGAAGAAATCTTTACAGCACTTTACAGAGGGGCGATAATGAGACATTTGAGCAGATCATTTAATGTACGCTGGGAGTCGCAAAGCATAATCAGTCCAAGTTTAGGAGAAACACAAACTTCTCTTTAATCAGAATGTAATTGCATCAAAGTGTCATTGGTAGAATCAGAATGCACTGAAAATGTGTTACAAAGCTGTTGTTTTTTTTCACCCAACTTTACATTTTCCAAAGAGTTTTTTGGTTCGATTTTCCTGCTCCTACTGAACAGATAAATCTTGTAGAAAGAATGTACCTTTTCTGGGGCATTTACATTTTACGATTTTATAAAATATCCAGGTAATCGATTGATTGTTCTATTTTTCTTCCAGCTAAAGGCCGCGGAAAGCATCCGCAATAGGGGTTTGCAACCACCAGCCATGTAACTCCCACTATTCATTGGGCAGCAGGACCTTCCGAGGGGGCCAGTTTGGAAGAACTGTACTTTTCAGAGCAGTGCAAGAAAGAACAACTGCTGGATATATACACGTAGCAAGAATAGCTGTTGGATATATAGTATGAATAGCTGATGGATATATAGCATGAATAGCCGATGGATATATAGCATGAATAGCTGATGGATATATAGTATGAACAACTGTTGGGAGCCAGCAGTGATCGTTTCCGGCTGGAATATCCCCAATGGATTAACATGAACATTCTTTCCAGTGAATATTAACAATGTCCATTCTACCACCAGCATCGGATAACTATTTTAATTACTAGTGCTCGAATCAACCCCGGACATTTGATCATGAACAGCTCTGCTCCTGCTCCTAATTGCAGCATCGATCATGATATAGATCACTATTTGTTTCCAATTATTTATGTCACTGTTATTGTGATAGGAATCCCAGCAAACTGCGCCTCCCTGTACATTTCCTACTTACAGGTGAGAAAGAGAAATGAGTTGGGGATCTACCTCTTTAACTTATCTGTTGCCGACCTGCTATATATCGCGACATTGCCTCTTTGGGTTGACTTTACTTTGCATCATGATAACTGGAGGTTCTCGGAATCTCTTTGCTCGTTTAGTGCCTTCCTTATGCACACAAATATCTACAGCAGCGCTGGATTTCTCACGTGCGTTTCTCTGGATAGATATCTTGCTGTTGTTTATCCTCTGAGATTCTATTATCTACGGACCCGGAGAACAGCGGTGCTGGTCAGCCTCATTGTGTGGGCAGTACAATCTGCATCAAATGTTGTTATCCTACTGAAAGACGAGATGTTCATGGATAATACAACACACTTACTGTGCTACGATACATTTCCCATGGAGCCATGGAAAGCCATGTTCAGTATCATCAATGTCTGCTTTGGGCATGTGCTTCCTCTGTCCATTATAGTTTTTTGCTACTATAGAATCTATGTTGCTGTGAAACACAATCAAGCCACAGGTGACAGTGACAAAAAAAAAATTAGACACCTGCTTTTTACCATCGTAGTCACCTTCATCTTAAGTTTCACCCCGTATCATGTTGTGTTGCTAATGCGCAGTATTGGGGAGCCTGGCAGCTGTGAATTTGCTCAATGGATATTTCGTCCATACAAAGTAAGTGTGGCGCTATCAAGCATTAACTGCATCGCTGACCCTCTGCTGTACTGCTTTGTGAGCGAAGCTGGAAAAGCAGATATGAGGAGCATAGTATACTGTTGTGTCCAGCCAAACAAGACTTCGGGAAACCAAGAATACAAGATGTCTGCTACTGTATCTCAGTGAGCAATAGACATGAAAAAGTGTGACCATCCCTTGTTTGAGCCGCCTTTGTAGCTATAAAGAATTATTAACAGCTATGGTGTCTATGTATCAATGCAAAAGTGCTACAAGTTCTGAGAACAAGTTATACCAGATGTATCAAAGGAAAACAAACTCATATTGTTTTAATTAGAAACATTTTTTCTATACATACGGTGCTCAGTTTACCCCAAACCTGCAGTATTGGTGCCTTTCTACTCGGACCCCAACGTTTGGAAATGTAATTCAAATGTTCCAAACTATGGGGTGAGCAGTACAGTGAGAACACTGTCTGATATGTACAGATATGAGCAATATCTCTGAAGTCCAGCGATGTATTTCAACTGTGTGGTAATAGTGAAGATTTGTTGCAGGTAAACTGATCCTGCAGGACCGGGTCGGCAAATAGAGGGGGCAAATGATTGTCGCGGATTTAGATCCGCAGCGGATCGTCCGGTTCCGTTGGTCCGCGGATTTCCGCAGATCAATCTGAAAAAGTGCGTTTTGCGGGTTTTTAATTATTATTACAAATACATTTCACGCAGTGGCATAGCTAGACATGTGCGGCCCCCAGCCCCCAGACCAGTGGCATAGCTAGACATGTGCGGCCCCCAGCCCCCAGACCAGTGGCGTAGCTAGACATGTGCGGCCCCCATCCCCACGAGCAGTGGCATAGCTAAACATGTGCGGCCCCCAGCCCCACGAGCAGTGGCGTAGCTAGACATGTGCGGCCCCCAGCCCCACGAGCAGTGGCGTAGCTAAACATGTGCGGCCCCCAGCCCCACGAGCAGTGGCGTAGCTAGACATGTGCGGCCCCCAGCCCCACGAGCAGTGGCATAGCTAGACATGTGCGGCCCCCAGCCCCACGAGCAGTGGCGTAGCTAAACATGTGCGGCCCCCGAGCAGTGGCGTAGCTAGACATGTGCGGCCCCCAGCCCCCCGACCAGTGGCGTAGCTAGACATGTGCGGCCCCCAGCCCCACGAGCAGTGGCGTAGCTAGACATGTGCGGCCCCCATCCCCACGAGCACTGGCGTAGCTAAACATGTGCGGCCCCCAGCCCCACGAGCAGTGGCATAGCTAGACATGTGCGGCCCCCGAGCAGTGGCGTAGCTAAACATGTGCGGCCCCCAGCCCCCCGACCAGTGGCGTAGCTAGACATGTGCGGCCCCCAGCCCCCCGACCAGTGGCGTAGCTAGACATGTGCGGCCCCCAGCCCCACGAGCAGTGGCGTAGCTAGACATGTGCGGCCCCCGAGCAGTGGCGTAGCTAGACATGTGCGGCCCCCGAGCAGTGGCGTAGCTAGACATGTGCGGCCCCCGAGCAGTGGCGTAGCTAGACATGTGCGGCCCCCGAGCAGTGGCGTAGCTAGACATGTGCGGCCCCCGGGCCCCCGAGCAGTGGCGTAGCTAGACATGTGCGGCCCCCGAGCAGTGGCGTAGCTAGACATGTGCGGCCCCCGGGGCCCCGAGCAGTGGCGTAGCTAAACATGTGTGGCCCCCGAGCAGTGGCGTAGCTAGACATGTGCGGCCCCCGGGCCCCCGAGCAGTGGCGTAGCTAGACATGTGCGGCCCCCGGGCCCCCGAGCAGTGGCGTAGCTAGACATGTGCGGCCCCCGGGCCCCCGAGCAGTGGCGTAGCTAGACATGTGCGGCCCCCGGGCCCCCGAGCAGTGGCGTAGCTAGACATGTGACACACAGCTCACTGACAGGCACGCAGCACAGTGACAGACACACAGCACACTGACAGAGCATACTGTAACTAACAAATGTACACACAAACACACACAGCATACTGACACACTGACAGACTGAAACAAAAGCAGCAAACTGACACACAAATACACACAGCAAACTGACACACAAATACACACAGCAAACTGACACACAAATACACACAGCAAACTGACACACAAATACACACAGCATACTGACACACAAATACACACAGCAAACTGACACACAAATACACACAGCAAACTAACACACAAATACACACAGCATACCTTCTCACAGCAGCACATGGTAACTCTGTCCCCCTGATGTCTCAGAGAGCAGGGGCGGACAGAGCTCTGCAGCTCTCTGCCTTCCCCCCCTCCTCCCCCAGCCTCTGCTGCCTGCTCTCTCCCCCCCCCCCCAGCCTCTGCTGCCTGCTCTACCCCCCACCCAGCCTCTGCTGCCTGCTTTACCCCCCACCCAGCCTCTGCTGCCTGCTCTACCCCCCCAGCCTCTGCTGCCTGCTCTACCCCCCACCCAGCCTCTGCTGCCTGCTCTCTCCCCCCCCCAGCCTCTGCTGCCTGCTCTACCCCCCTCCAGCCTCTACTGCCTGCTCCCCCCCAGCCTCTGCTGCCTGCTCTACCCCCCCAGCCTCTGCTGCCTGCTCTCTCCCCCCCAGCCTCTGCTGCCTGCTCTACCCCCCAGCCTCTGCTGCCTGCTCCCCCCCCAGCCTCTGCTGCCTGCTCCCCACCAGCCTCTGCTGCCTACACCATGCTCTGCAACACCATGCTCTGCAACAACATGCTCTGCAGCACCATGCTCTGTAACACCATGCTCTGCAACACCATGCACTGCAACAACATGCTCTGCAGCACCATGCTCTGTAACACCATGCACTGCAACACCATGCTCTACAACACCTTTCTCTGCAACACCATGCTCTGCAACACCTTTCTCTGCAACACCATGCTCTGCAACAACATGGTCTGCAACACCTTTCTCTGCAACACCATGCTCTGCAACAACATGGTCTGCAACACCTTGCTCTGCAACACCTTTCTCTGCAACACCTTGCTCTGCAACAACATGCACTGCAACAACATGCTCTGCAGCACCATGCTCTGCAACAACATGCTCTGCAACAACATGCACAGCCACAAAGGCCGGCAACACCATGCTCGGCAACACCATGCTCGGCAACACCATGCACAGCCACAAAGGCCGGCAACACCATGATCCGCAACACCATGCTCTGCAACACCATGCACAGCCACAAAGGCCGGCAACACCATGCTCTGCAGCACCATGCTCTGCAACACCATGCTCTGCAGCACCATGCTCTGCAACACCTTGCTCTGCAGCACCATGCTCTGCAACACCTTGCACAGCCACAAAGGCCGGCACCACCTTGCTCTGCAGCACCTTGTAAACGTTATTATGTTTCTCCATATGCTGATTCCTCCATACACTGTCGCTACCCCGTTACCACATTCATCTGAAAATCACGAACAATATATTTGTCCATTGCTTAGCCTTATATGCCTGGATTATCTGCGCACCTGAAGCGTTTTATCTGCATCTGAACAAATTCTCCCGTGTTGGGTGCTGTCCACTAGATGGAGATGTTCCTTTAGTTACAGAAAACGTGCTTACCTGTACATCAGTAATAATAATAATAATATGTTCTTGTATAGCGCTGCTAGTTTTACGCAGCGCCTTACAGAGATATTTTGCAGGCACAGGTCCCTGCCCTGTGGAGCTTACAATCTATGTTTTTGGTGCCTGAGGCACAGCGAGATAAAGTGACTTGCCCAAGGTCACAAGGAGCCAACACCGGGAATTGAACCAGGTTCTTCACCCTCAGTGCCAGTCAGTGTCTTTACTCACTGAACCGCTCCTTCTTTAGTATAGAAATAAAGCAGCAGTCCAAGCTGCCATTTTTTTTAACATTTTATTTCAACCCCCCCCTCCCCTCTTTAGTATGTGTATCAACACAATCCACACAATGGTAAGTAGTTAGCTACGTTGCCGATCAATCCGTTCTCCCTTGATTGATAAGTGAAGATTCAACTCAGGGGTTCACTAAATGGCTGTCAGTGCAGCAGAAGAGAACAAAAATGCAAAGTTCTGTGGGGAAGATCATGTGACGTAATGGAATTTTGGTCGGCTGGAGCATTGAAGGAGCGCGTTGAGCTTATGTGGGAAGGACAGCTAGTAGCCCAGACACGGCCTTTGGTTAAACCAGATTTAAATTCAGTTGTCAGCTCTTTCTGACTTTAAGCAAATGAAAGTTGAATTGTATGAAGAAGTGGTTCAGTGAGTAAAAATAATTATACTGACTTTGAAGCAGCAGATCCAATTCCCCAAAAACAATATATACAACTGCATACGCTACCAGTGCTATATAAGAAAAGAAAATCATTGTTATTATAATGGCCACGAGAATGTATTTCCCTATACCCACAAAATGCGGTTGTGTAACCCTCTGTGTGATGCAAGCGACACACTCACACTGCCCTCTGTGTGATGCAAGCGACACACTCACACTGCCCCCTGTGTGATGCAAGCGACACACTCACACTGCCCCCTGTGTGATGCAAGCGACACACTCACACTGCCCCATGTGTGATGCACGCCACGCACTCACACTACCCCCTGTGTGATGCAAGCCACACACTCACACTGCCTCCTGTGTGATGCAAGCCACACACACACTGCCTCCTGTTTGATGTAAGCGACACACACTCACTGCCTCCTGTGTGATGCAAGCAACACACACTCACTGCCCCCTGTGTGATGCAAGCCACACACTCACTGCCCCCTGTGTGATGCAAGCCACACACTCACTGCCCCCTTTGTGTGATGCAAGCCACACACTCACTGCCCCCTTTGTGTGATGCAAGCCACACACTCACTGCCCCCTGTGTGATGCAACCACATACACTCACTGCCCCCTGTGTGATGCAACCACACACACTCACTACCCCCTGTGTGATGCAAGCAACACACACTCACTGCCTCCTGCGTGATGCAAGCCACACACTCACTGCCCCCTTTGTGTGATGCAAGCCACACTCACACTGCCCCCCTGTGTGATGCAACCACATACACTCACTGCCCCCTGTGTGATGCAACCACACACACTCACTACCCCGTGTGATGTAAGCGACACACACTCACTGCCCCCTGTGTGATGCAAGCCACACACTCACTGCCCCCTGTGTGATGCAAGCCACACACTCACTACCCCCTGTGTGATGTAAGTGACACACACTCACTACCCCCTGTGTGATGTAAGCGACACACACTCACTACCCCCTGTGTGATGTAAGCGACACACACTCACTGCCCCCTGTGTGATGCAACCACACACTCACACTGCCTCCTGTGTGATGCAAGCCACACACTCACTGCCCCCTGTGTGATGCAAGCCACACACTCACTACCCCCTGTGTGATGCAAGCGACACACACTCACTGCCCCCTGTGTGATGCAACCACACACTCACACTGCCCCCTGTGTGATGCAAGCGACACACACTCACTGCCTCCTGTGTGATGGAAAGCCACCCACTCACACTGCCCCATGTGTGATGCAAGCCACACACACTCACACTGCCCCCGGAGTGATGCAAGCGACACACAGTCACTGCCCCCTGTGTGATGTAAGCGACACACACTCACTGCCCCCTGTGTGATGCAAGCGCACACTCACACTGCCCCCTGTGTGATGCAAGCCACACACACTCACTGCCCCCTGTGTGATGCAAGCCACACACACTCACTGCCCCGTGTGATGCAAGCCACACTCGCTCACTGCCCCCGGAGTGATGCAAGCCACACTCACTCACTGCCCCCGGAGTGATGCAAGCCACACTCACACTGCCCCCTGTGTGATGCAAGTGACACACACTCACTGCCCCCTGTGTGATGCAAGCCACACACACTCACTGCCCCCTGTGTGATGTAAGACACACACTCACACTACCTCCTGTGTGATGCAAGCCCCACACTCACTGCCTCCTGTGTGATGCAACCACACACTCACTGAACCCTGTGTGATGCAAGCGCACACACTCACACTGCCCCATGTGTGATGCAAGCCACACACACTCACTGCCCCCTGTGTGATGCAACCACACACACTCACTGCCCCGTGTGATGCAAGCGACACACACTCACTGCCTCCTGTGTGATGCAAAGCCACCCACTCACACTGCCCCCTGTGTGATGCAAGCGACACACCCTCACTGCCCCCTGTGTGATGCAAGCCACCCACTCACACTGCCCCCTGTGTGATGCAAGCCACACACACTCACACTGCCCCCGGAGTGATGCAAGCGACACACACTCACTGCCCCCTGTGTGATGTAAGCGACACACAGTCACTGCCCCCTGTGTGATGCAAGCGCACACTCACACTGCCCCCTGTGTGATGCAAGCCACACACACTCACTGCCCCCTGTGTGATGCAAGCCACACACACTCACTGCCCCGTGTGATGCAAGCCACACTCGCTCACTGCCCCCGGAGTGATGCAAGCCACACTCGCTCACTGCCCCCGGAGTGATGCAAGCCACACTCACACTGCCCCCTGTGTGATGCAAGTGACACACACTCACTGCCCCCTGTGTGATGCAAGCCACACACACTCACTGCCCCCTGTGTGATGTAAGACACACACTCACACTACCTCCTGTGTGATGCAAGCCCCACACTCACTGCCTCCTGTGTGATGCAACCACACACTCACTGCCCCCTGTGTGATGCAAGCGCACACACTCACACTGCCCCCTGTGTGATGCAAGCCACACACACTCTCTGCCCCCTGTGTGATGCAACCACACACACTCACTGCCCCGTGTGATGCAAGCCACACACTCACTGCCCCGTGTGATGTAAGCCACACACTCACACTGCCCCCTGTGTGATGCAAGCAACACACTCACACTACCTCCTGTGTGATGCAAGCCACACACTCACTGCCCCCTGTGTGATGCAAGCGACACACACTCACACTGCCCCCTGTGTGATGCAAGCCACACACACTCACAGTGCCTCCTGTGTGATGCAAGCGACACACACTCACTGCCTCCTGTGTGATGCAAGCCACACACACTCACACTGCCCCCTGTGTGATGCAAGCGACACACACTCACTGCCTCCTGTGTGATGCAAGCCACACACTCACATTGCCCCCTGTGTGATGCAAGCGACACACTCACACTGCCCTCTGTGTGATGCAACCACACACACTCACATTGCCCCGTGTGATGCAAGCCACACTCGCACTGCCTCCTGTGTGATGCAAGCGACACACTCACTGCCCCCTGTGTGATGCAAGCGACACACACTCACTGCCCCCTGTGTGATGCAAGCGCACACACTCACTGCCTCCTGTGTGATGCAAGCGCACACACTCACTGCCTCCTGTGTGATGCAAGCCACACACTCACTGCCTCCTGTGTGATGCAAGCCACACACTCACTGCCTCCTGTGTGATGCAAGTGACACACACTCACTGCCCCCTGTGTGATGCAAGCGCACACACTCACTGCCTCCTGTGTGATGCAAGCCACACACTCACTGCCTCCTGTGTGATGCAAGCGACACACACTCACTGCCTCCTGTGTGATGCAAGCGACACACTCACTGCCTCCTGTGTGATGCAAGCGACACACACTCACTGCCCCCTGTGTGATGCAAGCGACACACACTCACACTGCCCCCTTTGTGATGCAAGCGACACACACTCACACTGCCCCCTGTGTGATGCAAGTCACACACTCACACTGCCCCCTGTGTGAGGCAAACCACACACTCACCGTCCTGGTGTGATGCAACCACACACTCACCGTCCTGGTGTGATGCAACCACACACTCACACTGCCCCCTGTGTGATGCAAGCCACACACACACTGCCTCCTGTGTGATGCCTGACCTGTTGGGGTGTTCTTGAGGACTGAGTTGAGTCCCCTGTCTTACAGGGCAGGGCCTTGGGTCTGCAGGGATCTGTTTAACAATTCAGTAAATGATCCTGTCGTCTCGTACTTGTTTTTATTTTTATGCCTTTTCTACATTTATTAGAGTCTCCCAGATTCAAAACTGGAACCGCTCGGGAAGAACCTGATCTGCAGATTTATCAAAGCAAAAATCCCCTAGCTTGGATTTATTTATTTTATTTATTTATAACATGTTCTACCAGGAAGTAATACAGTGAGAGTTACCGCTCATTTTCATATATGTCCTGGGCATAGAGTTAAAATGACAAATAATACATGGTTACAAATACAGTTACATAAGTGAACAGGGTATACATTATATACAAGACATTGCCTGCACAGTTAATGGGGATTGGATGGGGATTCAATCAGATTCTTTTTCTTTCAGTAGTGGGGTACACTTTAATCCCACCTGCGCACCTTGCTGAATATGGGAAAGATATTAACATGCTTTGTTAACATAAATAACCTGATTGGAAATTAATTTTTCTGCCTAGATCTTTAAACTTGGATTTTAATGAGAGCGAGAGCTGGAAAATAAATCACGTTTTATAAACAATAAGCAAATCAAACACAGCAGTATTTCAGAATAAAATACAGATTAAAATAATGTTTATACATTTATATAAATATCTAGCATATAAAAATGCCACTTATAAGCCTTTCCCCATTATCTTAGCATGCAGTGCTTTCACTTCAGCCAGGGATTCTGGGTAATGACATGGAAATGAGCCCACAGTGTCACCTTTTACTTCAACGTGGGCCCCTATAAGCTTATGCCAGCCGCATTACACAGCTGTTCAGTACAGCCTGGGTTACAGAAGTACAAAGCAGTGCACACTTGTGTGTGGTTATTATGTCTAAAAAGATCACATCAAAAATTACTCCCTGAAGAAACCACTAGAGGTCACTAACGTGCTGACTATCTCATGCAATATTCTTCATACAATGTGAGGATTTTAATTGCTATAATTTGACAAACACGTATTGATGTCTGATCACTATTGCTTTGCTAAATTGTAATTATTCTTTATTTTTATATAGCATTAAACATTTACACAGTGCTGGACACAATGCCATACACAGAGGTGCTCCATGCCCCAGCGAGCTTGCAGTATAAGCAGTGTGATGGGCAGACCCAATAGACTCTCATGTGATTATAGTATTGTAGGTAAGAGTGGAGGGCAGGGGTTTTATTGGAGCGCGGGTGGGTCTGACTTGGTGAACAGGGGGGTAGAGTGGATAGGGTCCGACTTGGTGTCTGGGTGGTTGGTGGGGAGGTCTGATTTGGCAAGTGAGTGGTGGGGTGGAGGGTGGTTGAGGGGCCAGTGTAGGAGGGGCGGGTGTAGTGGGGGTTGGTGCAGATAGGGCGGGTGTAGGAGGGGGGGTGTAGGACGGGTTGGTGTAGGAGGGGCGGGTGTAGGAGGGGCGGGTGTAGGAGGGGGGGTGTAGGACGGGTTGGTGTAGGAGGGGGGTGTAGGACGGGCGGGTGTTCGAGGGGTGGGTGTAAGATAGGTGGGTGTAGGAGAGGCAGGTGTAG